>NC_090178.1:3369852-3550501 GCF_024679245.1 Pseudorasbora parva
GGAAATAAAAAAGACAATGACAGCAAGTGCTTCCGTGCAAACATTTCCTCCACCGATCCCTTACAAACATAAACATAAATCAATGCTTTTAAATGAACAATACGCCGCTGCAAGTTAACTATCCATGCTCAGAAATCATTTCGGCGTGGCAAACATTCAATCACAATACCGCTGACCCCTTTCCTTCATAACTCGAGCGAGAAAAACACTTCATCCGAGAGCGTATCCTCCCGGAGAAAGCAGATGCCGTGTTTCAAAGCGAAACAATGAGCGCAGGAATAAATGGGCTCAATCTGGGAAAGTTGAGGTTGGCCGCAATAACGTAATTTATGTCTGGGCCTCGCTAATAAAGTAAATCTTAATAAATCATGTGCAATCTTTCTCCGCACTAACCCCTCCATTATCTCACCGTGCCATCTGTTATCATCAAAACTATATGACTGTGTTTAAAATGGAATTAATATGTAAACAACATTTTAATTAAGAGTGACAGAGAGCTCGAGAGCCTCCGATGAAGAGAGGAGAACAAAGAAGTTAAAGCAGTCGGTCTCTCGCTTCATTGACAATCGTCTCTGATTGCAGGATTTGGTCTTTTAGCCTCTTCACTGAAGCTCGTGTGGCTAGAAGTGTTCACATTCTCATACTTGAGGACGTTTCATGACTTTTAAAGGGAATATCTATTTTTATAAATCAAATCCTTTTATAATTTACATTAAACGATGCAACACCAATGATACATGTGAATTAATGTGAGAAGAATTGAAATGCAATGTAAATTACTTGTGAATCGCTTGTGAAGCTGTGAAACTCACCATGTGCACTTTTGACCAGACTCTTCCTCCTCAACGGTTGACCTGGGAAAACAAAATGAGGAAACAAGAAAAATCTAAATCACAAACAATATAATAATAATAAATAGTGCATAAATAAAAATGTTTACACTAATGCATAATAATAAACAAACAGAGAAACTGGATGGAGGAATGGACGGATAGAACGATGGATGGATGGATGGATGGATGGAACAACGGATGATGGGTAGATGATGGATGAAACGACAGATGATGGATGAAACGACAGATGATGGATGGAACGACGGATGTAACAAAGAATGATGGATGGAACGACAGATGATGGAGGGAATGATGGATGGATGGAATGACGGATGATGGATAGAACAATGGCTAATCGATAGTAAATGACACAATGGATCGATGGATAAAACAATGAATAATGGATACATAGAATGATGGATGGATGGATGGATGGATGGATGGATGGATAAAACGATGGATGATGGAGAGATAGAATGATGGATGGATGGATAAAACGATGGATGATGGATACATAGAATGATGGATGGATGGATAGATAAAACGATGGATGATGGATACATAGAATGATGGATGGATGGATAGATAAAATGATGGATGGATGGATAGATAAAACAATGGATGATGGATACATAGAATGATGGATGGATGGATGGATAAAACGATGGATGATGGATACATAGAATGATGGATGGATGGATAAAACGATGGATGATGGATACATAGAATGATGGATGGATGGATAAAACGATGGATGATGGATACATAGAATGATGGATGGATAAAACGATGGATGATGGATACATAGAATGATGGATGGATAAAACGATGGATGATGGATAGATAGAATGATGGATGAATAAAACGATGGATGATGGATAGATAGAATGATGGATGGATGGATAAAACGCTGAATGATGGATAGATAGAATGATGGATGGATAAAACGATGGATGATGGATACATAGAATGATGGATGGATGGATAAAACGATGGATGATGGATACATAGAATGATGGATGGATGGATGGATGGATGGATGGATAAAACGATGGATGATGGATAGATAGAATGATGGATGGATAAAACGATGGATGATGGATAGATAGAATGATGGATGAATAAAACGATGGATGATGAATAGATAGAATGATGGATGGATGGATAAAACGATGAATGATGGATAGATAGAATGATGGATGGATGAATAAAACAAGGGATGGATTGATGGATGGATGATAGAATGATGGATGGATGGATGGATGGATAGAACGATGGATGGATGAATGGATAAAACAAGAGATGGATGGATGGATGATAGAATGATGGATGGATGAATAAAACAAGGGATGGATTGATGGATGGATGATAGAATGATGGATGGATGGATGAATGGATAAAACAAGAGATGGATGGATGGATGATAGAATGATGGATGGATGGATAGAACGATGGATGATGATGGATGGATGGATAAAACAATAGATGGATTGATGGATGATAGAATGATGGATAGAACAATGGATGATGATGGATAAAACAATAGATAGATGGATGGATAAAAAGAACGATGGATGGATGCTTAACCTGGGAAAACAAAATGAGCAGTAAAAATAATATTTATAGAATGATGATGATGATGATAATAATAATAATAATAATAATGTTTTATTTATATAGCGCCTTTCCCAAGCCAAAGGTCGCTGTACACAAAATATACACACACAAAAGACATACATATACAATGTAAGACATAAACAAACAAATACACAGAAGAGAAAAACAATTCGAAGCAGAGTACTGTAAGAAAAAGAGATGTTTTTAGTTTAGGAGAATCTAGTAACAGTGTCGAACATTGGGGAGGGAATTCCAGAGAGTTTTGCCTTGATGTTTTTAAAAAATATATATATATATTTAAAATCCTAGTTGTCAGAACTAGTCCTGAGTGACCCTGAGGCTGTCCGGGCCTATCGTGTTCAAACTGAAGGTCAGTGTTGATCCTCTATGCAATCCCAGAATGCATCTATCCTCACCATCCTCGTCCTCATCTCAGCTGAAGATGGTCGAGACACAGCGGATGTGTAACGCTCTCTGATCTGCACTGTCATGCTCTGCTCATTTGTTTGGGTTTCCATCTTCAACACCACCAGCACCTCCATCTACTCCTCAATGCCTTCCTCTCCCTCACACACACACACGTTGTGTTTCCATGTTTTATGGGGACATTCCATAGGCGTAATGTTTTTTGTACTGTACACTCTAAAAAATGCTGGGTTGTTTTTACCCAGTGTTCGGTCAAATATGGACTAACCCAGCAACTGGGTTGTTTTAACCATGTGGTTGAGTTAAATATTTGCTTAAGACAAACCCAATTGCAGGGTTAGTCCATATAGTTTTTTACCTAGAATTTTTTCTAGGAGTGTACAAACTATTTTTTCTGCCTACTGCCCCTGCCCCTAAACCTACCCATCACAGGAAACAGTAAGCATATTTACATTTTCAGAAAAATTAATTCGCTTTAAATAAAAAGATGTTTTCCTCATGGGGACCAAAAAATGTCCCCACAAGGACAAGGATTTCAGATATTGCCATCTTTGTGGGGACATTTTGTCCCCATAACGTAGGGTAGGGTCTCACACACACACACACACACACACACACACACACACACACACACACACACACACACACACACACACACACACACACACACACACAGCCGTAATATGATGTTTCCCACCGGACACTTCTATTCCTATGTGTTGCAGCTACAGATCCAAGGCTGCCATCAAAAGCCAAACAAGATCCATCAGTAATTAAGGGAATACAGAGGGACAATAGAAAGACGAGCTGATCTCCGGCCTACTTCCTTTTCTCCCTTCTCAGCGGGCAGGAGAGATGAAGCTGGCAGACAGGCGCTCTGAGGATACCCACGCTCACCCTGGGCCATCTATATTCCACCCATGCCTTGGCAATATTGATATTGGCAGGCGAGCTGCTGATATTGGGGACGTAATGATGCAATTAAAACTCGAAGCATTTTACTATTATTGGCACGCGCTCCGAACCCCCCCTTTATTTTAGGAGGCAAATATGATTTGGAATCCACAAGCACAGACAGAATGAGCACGCTCGTAATAAAGAAATTCATGGTGTCATTTTTAGTCCATCCATCACTGTATTGTTCGAAGAGCTGATGCCTTCTCGACGCGCTCAAAGAATAGGCTTTGTGATCTTATAATGGCCACACTGACTGCGTTTAAGTGTTGATGGGATACGTGGTGTTTAATCGAGAGTCAAGGAGAATTTCCTCTTTGACACGGAGGCAAATTAGAAACGCCATTACTCGAAGATCCTTCCTAACAAAGAGAAAGCCTGTCGTATGCTTGTTTCATTTGAGTAAAATTATGTAATATTATTACGACTTAAAACAGCTGTTTTCTATGTGAATATATAGTAAAATATAATTTATTCCTGTGATCAAAGATTAATTTATTATCATAACTCCAGTCTTCAGTGTCACATGATCCTTCACTAATCATTCTAATAGGCTTTATACAAAATATAATAATTAGAAAAATTACTTAAAGTAAGTGCCTTAAAATTGTAAGTTTAGTCAACATGAAAAGTAAAGTTGTAATAAGTGACAACTTGGATATTTGAGTTGATTGAACTTTAAAAATGAGTGTATTGTTAGTTGTGAATCTGCTTGATATTTTTAATGGAGGCTGAGACTTTTTTTCTCGAAAATTGTGAAATATATTTTATGATTTAAAATATCTGTTTTCTATGTGAATATATAGTAAAGTGTAATTTATTCCTGTGATCAAAGATGAATTTATTATCATAACTCCAGTCTTTAGTGTCACATGATCCTTCACTAATCATTGTTATAAGAAACATTTATGATTATTATCAGTGTTAAAAAGAGTTGTGCTGCTTCAATATGGAAACCATGACTTGATCACTACAAAGTTCAGGAGAATTTCCTGAATGAGAAACGGCATTATCTGAAGCGTAGGTTACATACCTCGGCGTGATTTTAAGGCCATATGTTCTTCCTTTGTTTCCGAGATGACTTCATGTCACTTATGCTTCTTATTAGTAAAATGATTTATGCCACATTCGCTCCAAAATTTAGCTTGCAAATGAGAAAATGCATTGTGACTCGACCAGATGTGCACAATAAAACAAGATTCCCATTGTAATCTCGGGTACTTAGTTTATATGAAGCTAATATAAGGCACACTTGGATGTGGCAAAGTCACTCTTTTTAAAATTTGACTATAAATGATTGGAAATAAATTGTGTGTTTTATGCCGGATGGCATGAGTGGGTTGATAAATTAGGAACAGTTTTGTACCCTGACTTATCTACAAGACAAACCTGGTGGAGATCACAGGGATTAATTGCCTCAGAGGTGTGAAACGCCGCTTTCCCATTCTTCCCACACACTCCGCGCCTAAACAATGATTAATCACCCTATAACTATTCTCCAGAGGATCCCAGCGGTTGCCAAGACGGGTCTTATCCGAGGAAATCCACGCACGCAGGTTGGAAAGTACTTGCCAGGTATGGGGAACGCAACCTGTCCCCATTCGTTATCAGATTAGGCGCGTGTCACCGAGCAGACGAACAGCGGCCTGCTGTCACTCGCATGTCCATTGGTGGAAGCCAAAGCCCTGTCTCCGTTTGCAACGGGCCTGAGGGCAGATGGTCTGTCTGATGATGTGTGAGACGAGACAACATTTAACTCTTTCCCCCGGCTTTCACTGTCATACAGTTGGGGGGGCTATTACACAACTACTGAAAGAGTACAGAATCTCCTGATCAAAACACAGGCGAAGAAGATGCAGAGACAAGCGATAGCAAATGTAAAATAACGCATTATCAACATTCAATGGCATATCAATTAAAACCGCCTAATTTTACTCTAGCTCGGTTCATTTGGTACGAACCAAGGGCAAACAATTATACATAGTGGCAATTTTCAGCTTTTTCAGTTCCTTTTCACACCACACTGATTGCTTTGGTCCGAACCAGTTGAAACTAACCAAAATGCAGGCACATGACAACATCCACATCACTCAATGGCCATGACGTGGTCAGAATTTACACGTGGGAAAATTCCAACAGAAGAGTAAAATCCTAAAATCAACACGGAGACAACACAACTATGGAGAGACGAATGCGCTGGCATGGTTTTGTCCCTGGCCATAATCTATTACACTGTTTGAATACACCACAATATAAAAACAATACATTTCTATAATGAAGCGCGGATGCACTTGAAAACAACGTTCTAATGCACTGCAAACAGCGAACGCTTATCGCTCGTCACTTCAAGCGGAGGCGTGCATTAATTCTGACATGCTTATCTTCCGAAAATATTGCCAATGATCTATCAGGTAATGTCATGCCCTCTTTTGCTCTCTGAAATAGTTTTCTGTGGGTTTCTCAAAGTTTGTCCGCAAGCAGCAATGCTAAAGTGCAAACTAGAGGTGGGCAGATCGATACTAATATCGATAATATCGATATCAACGTTGGTATCGGTATTGATCGATACCAACGTGAAAATATCGATACTTAAGTTTCAGTTTCTCTCGTTTTGCGACCTGGCCGTGTTTGTCAAAATGCTGCTGCTGTCACAGAGCAGAGGAAGCTCTCAAGAGAGTGCTGCTCGTGCTCGTGCACTGCTCTTATCCCTCTCCTGTTTTGTACCGTCACGTGACTCACCACTGGCAGTCAGACGCGCGCGCCGCTCAGCCGCGCATTTTAATTTTCAGCATTATATCGTATTACAAGGAGAATTTGTTTTACATTTTTTATATTTATTGTGAAGTAAAACTTTGTGACTTTGTTTATTTAAGAAAAAAATCCTGAAAAGAAGTGCACTAAAGAGGAGAAATATTTTTTTGTTAACATGCTACTTGAAAAGAGAATTTGTTTTTACATTTTTTATATTTGTGAAGTAATCATTTTGTAACTTTGTTTATTTAAATTAAACAGAAGTAACCAAAAGTTGTTTCTGAACAAAAGCTTTTGTAGTACTGATTAATAACCCAAAATGCAAATCACAAAAACAAATTAAAAGTCATGAAAATTAATTTAGATTTAGGTTGAAGACGCAGCCACCTTAATTATTAAAAAGTATCGGTATTGGTATCGGTATCGGCGATACTGGCCCTGTATTTACTTGGTATCGGATCGATACCAAATCTAGTGGTATCGCACACCTCTAGTGCAAACTGTCAACAAACACTTCCTCATCCCATAATGCACAGCACAGCTGACTACGGCAGCTGGTTCAGTCCAAAAATGATCGGTACTTTTTTGCAGTTGGGTCTGTTCAATATCAGATCATGTTCACAGCACAAACAAGCACCCTAATTGAGATGGCCGACCAGGACGAGTTACAGGACTGTGAAGCTTTTTGTTCAAAGTTCAGATGTAACAACCCAGTGTTTAGGTAGTTTTTATGTAAACCAGATGCTGGGTCAGACATTACAACCCAGTGTTTGGATAGTTTTTGTGTTACCCAGATCCTGGGTCATCATCTGAAAGAGAACTGAATATTTTGCCAACATGGTCTGAAGATGATTTGAGCTAATTTTGGTGAAAATTAGGATTTCTAAAAAGTAGGTTTTCAAAGAAATTCAAAATGGAGGACAGCAAGTTTGAGCAAATATGGCATATTTGGTATCATTGTTCTTTTTTTTCTTCTTATCAGTGCAAAGGGGACTCAAAATACTCTGTTGATTTTGGTCATTTAGGCAAGTGTTATACATCATTATAATCTGTTAAGTTTCTACTTTTATTTGATTACACTCACATAATAAAGAAAAATAAAGAAAACAAACATGATGCGCGATCTGCCGCCTCTCTCTCAATGAAGTCCATTCTGATGAACTGAATGAAGTCCATGAAAATGAACTGTAACTTAGTTAATACTTGTCATACAAACATGAGACATATGTCTAAAGAAACATTGAATAATGTAAATCATATTGAAAACAAATATTCTGTGTTTATGTAATCTTTTAGAAAAAAGAGATGTCAATCATTTATGAGCATCTCATCCACTAATGCAGCCACGCATACATAAAATTTAAGTACAATAAAACCAAACCTTTATTTTTGGTTCTTGAAAAAGAAATGCTCTTTTTCCTTTGATATTTTTATATAATGTTTAGCCTCCCCCCTGGCTGACTGTTTTTTTTCCCTTCTATTTGTATGTTTTGCAGTTCTGACTGTATATCGACTTTGTTTATTTGAAGTGCAATAAATAAAAAATAAATAAATAAATAAATAAAATAAAAACCGAATGCAGACACACCCACAAAGCGCATGTTCATTTTGAAAGTCAAATACTGACGCGATCCATGCGCATCCCGCCCACATGAACTCGAAAAAACACATCAAGATTAGTGCGCGTACTTTACATCGCTTTGAGGAATAATCCTGGAATAATTTACCTCAGAAGAAAAGTTGTTTAACTGCAAATAGCAACGGATCCAGCCGATGATTGTGAGGTAAGTTTATTCTGTTTTCTGTGAATATTACACCACAAAAGTTTAAATATGAATTCTGCTGCAACATAAAATGTCATAGATGCAAGATAGACGTATGATTCTAATCCCAACTAAAAAAGCCAAAGGTGTCCACATATTTTTACATGAATTTTTGGATATCACAAGAAAAATGCTGGATGGAAACTCCAAGACAAGATCAATTGAGGTTTTGAATTTTGAGGTGGAATGTTTTTTATCCGATAAGTATTAATGCACATAAGATGGAAACACATTTACAGAATACTCAATGCAGTGCAAAAAAACAAGAGGCTGTGATTGGACAACTGGCCTAACCAGTGAACCAATGGCATCGCAACATCTCAAATGTTAGTTTGGTGGCTCTGAAACACCGAGTCAAAGTCTGATCAGAATTATTTAGTTTAAAAAGCAAACCCTCACACGACTGCACATTCCCAAAACATCAGCATCCCAACACAAGAGATCATGAGAGCTCTTTTCCCTCCCTATTCTAGCTTTTGCTACTCTGAGTAATATCCCAACATTTTTATTTAATGGACTTTTTGCATTTTTTCAAGAAGTCCTCGCAGCAGCCTGTAGCACGATGATGTATCTGGATCAGATCCAACACGTACTGGACGCGCATGCGCGGTGGTTTCATTCACCATTTGATGACGTCACATACGCTTGCGCAGTACAGTTCTGAGGATATGCGCGCAGTTGAGAGTTTTGGTGAACTGGATAAATAAATGCTCAAACCGCTCGCAAAAAAATAATGATTAATAACATGCTCACGCCATCAGGACACAAGTTTTGCATTTTCCCTTGAATGTGTAGGCTACTGTATTTTAAGTTGTTTACAAATCGTGTTGCATTGTACCTTGATGAGTAAAATTACAGAGACAATTACTTCACTCATTTTTGCTTTCACTTAACAGCAAATATGACAAGAATATATTAATATTTTAACTATTTTGCATGCATGTAGAGAGAAACTAGGATAACATTTATGAAAAGATGACATTCATTAATAATTACTTGTTAGCCTACTATTTATCAGTACTACTACACAGGTTAGAACATCATCTACAATATTGATCAAATATGTCACATGTTAAAGGGGGGGTGAAACACTCAGTTTCAGTCAGTGTCATGTCAATCTTGAGTACCTATAGAGTAGCATTGCATCCTGCATATCTCCGAAAAGTCTTAATTTTTTTTATAATTATATAAGAAAGATGCGCTGTTCCGAGTCTTTCCGAAAAAAGCAGAGCGGGTGGGGGCGTGTCGTGTGAGCGGAGCTAAATAATGACGTGTGCAGCAGCGCGCTGCTATTGTGTTAAGTCGAGTGCGTCATCCCTAACAGCGGGAAAAAAACTTTATTCAAAATAAAAATATGGCTTTTAATCAGATACAGCCATACATCTATGATCCGGAATCAGACCCAGAGGCTGCAGTTGAACAGGAGCAGCAGCAAAAACGACTAGAGCAGGACGTCTGTATGTGGTACAAGTTATACACTAACTATATAATATGCTTAGCGGCTTGTGTTATTTACATATTTATACTTGAATTATATCGTCGTATTTTTGTCTTTGAAGGTGTACATGTGGGAAGTGCAGTTGTGCACGTGTGTTTGTGTGTTTACGCGTGGTTTGTGTAGACAGTAAGCGGACTGGTTTTGCACCAGGCTAGTTAGTGTTTACATAGAAAGACACGGAATAGTAGCGCATTTGAATGAAGAAGCGCGCTTATTTAGTTCAACATATTTCCCCCCTCTTTGTGTATTGTTGTTTGGAGTGCTTTTACAATACACAAACATAAAGTTACACATATAGTGGCCAGCTAAACAAATGTACACGCACTACACATCGCATGCTCCATTGATCAATTAGCTATACGTGATCATGTTTGGGCTACTTGATGAGCATTGGCAAAGACACAGACATTTGAAGCAGTCTCACTCACCGCCTGCGGTTCTAACGTTGGGACTGCTCCATCCTTCAGCATTAGGCGATTGGAAAAGCCGGCGTCGAACTGGGCCTTGTTTATGAAACAGTCGGCACCGAAATGCAGCGAACAGATATAAACATTCGCGCAACTCAGTTGCTGATCCGGAAAAGCAAATTACATCCACTGTTGCCTTACCGCGGGGTTTTTGGGGAATCTGTGCAGGACTGTCTTGGTCTGGCAACCAAAAACGCACTTTTTTGATGTCATTGTTAATTGTGCACATCACCTGTCCAGCATCCTACAAGCCAGCGCTTTGATGGGCGTAGCCTGTTGCTTTCGTTCTCTCCCTCTCTCTCTCTCTCACGCGCTTCCGGTAGAATTGTCCGTAAGGCCCATACAAGGAAATTCCGCCCCCATTAACGTCAAAGGGGACGCATGATCTCAAAAAACTTGCCGAAACTTATGACTAACCGGAAGTAGTATTTTTGACAAAGAAATACTCCCATCAAACGTCCACCTTAACTTTTGAAACTTTGTCTATGTTTAGTATGGGATTCCAAGTCTTTAACAGTGTAAAAAGATCAGTATGCATGAAACAGCATTTCACCCCCCCTTTAAGACCAGCGCATGCATTAAGTTAACCCAGAGATCGGTATGAATGACGTCGCCATAACAATCCACCATCCAGTACGTATTGGATCTGATCCAGCTACGTCATCGTGCTACAGGCTGCAGCGAGGGGTGTCTCCATTTTTTGCCTCTTCATGACAGATCGCTTCCTGTACTTTGGATAAAAGCGTCTGCTAAATGCATAAACGTAAAAATGTAAATGTTTCACCTGATGCTCTGAAACAAAACTCATTTATGATGGAGGGGAAAAGAGCCCGATTGCAGAAACCAATTTTTTTATTACTGATATTTTGCCCCAATTTCCTAGGAAGTGCAAATTTGTTATCTTAAACTCTTGGGATGGATACACCGATTTATTAGCGAATGCTTTTGCAATATTCGCAACTTTGGATGGAAGCATAGCAAGTGGCAAAGGAACTCTTGTAAGCTACAAAAATACCATACCGTTCCCGAAAGAAGGCCTGCTCCAGATGAGCATGCTTTGTTTATGTTTGGAATAAAGGAAAATTGAAGAGAAGAAAAACTCTTCGCCTCGCCTCAGGGCCCAAGTGACCACTTTGGTTTGGTCAGTAAAGGAAAGGAGGTTAGCGTTTAATATTTGATGGCACCTGCAGCGAGTGACTGCGTGCAGTAATGCAGGCGACAGATAAACGGAGCGTGGTCCCCGGGCACCTGCGGAGAGTAAGTGCACGGTTTTATCTCTATACCAGCTCGATATCTCAAATGGATAACTTGTGTAGCCTCTAATTTACATTAGGCAGCGAGTGAAGCGTGAAAGCTGTGGTGAAGGCCGTGACACCTCCAATTAATGCAGCCTATGCACAACTTCCACCAGGCCCGAATGCAAGAGCGCTTCCCCTCACACACACAGGCCTGCATCTGTCCTGCACGGCACTCACATCTGGATGGCTGGAAACAGACCTGGAAATCATTATAATGATTTTGTGCCACTTTTTAATAAAACATAAATAGCGTTTTATATAAATACATTAATTTAATAATAATAAAAATATTTTGCAACATTTTAAATAATTACACACACACACATACATATACACTCACCTAAAGGATTATTAGGAACACCTGTTCAATTTCTCATTAATGCAATGATCTAATCAACCAATCACATGGCAGTTGCTTCAATGCGTTTAGGGGTGTGGTCCTGGTCAAGACAATCTCCTGAACTCTAAACTGAATGTCACAATGGGAAAGAAAGGTGATTTAAGCCATTTTGAGCGTGGCATGGTTGTTGGTGCCAGACGGGCCGGTCTGAGTATTTCACAATCTGGGATTTTCACACACAACCATTTCTAGGTTTTACAAAGAATGGTGGGAAAAACATCCAGTATGCAGCAGTCCTGTGGGAGAAAATGCCTTGTTGATGCTCGAGGTCAGAGGAGAATGGGCCGACTGATTCAAGCTGATAGAGGAGCAACTTTGACTGAAATAACCACTCGTTACAACCGAGGTATGCAGCAAAGCATTTGTGAAGCCACAACACGCACAACCTTGAGGCGGATGGGCTACAACAGCAGAAGACCCCACCGGGTACCACTCATCTCCACTACAAATAGGAAAAAGAGGCGGCAATTTGCACGAGCTCACCAAAATTGGACAGACTGGAAAAATGTTGCCAATTGGGCATCGTTTAAATGCCACAGCCTACCTGAGCATTGTTTCTGACCATGTCCATCCCTTTATGACCACCATGTACCCATCCTCTGATGGCTACTTCCAGCAGGATAATGCACCATGTCACAAAGCTTAGATCATTTCAAATTGGTTTCTTGAACATGACAATGAGTTGACTGTACTTAAATGGCCGCCACAGTCACCAGATCTCAGCCCAATAGAGCATCTTTGGGATGTGGTGGAACGGGAGCTTCGTGCCCTGGATGTGCATCCCACAAATCTCCATCAACTGCAAGATGCTCTCCTATCAATATATATTTTACACACAGATCAGGCATGACATTATGACCACCTTCCTAATATTGTGTAATTTTGTTTCCAAAACAGCCCTGACCCGTCGAGGCATGGACTCCACTAGACCCCTGAAGGTGTGCTGTGGTATCTGACACCAAGATGTTAGCAGCAGATCCTTTAAGTCTATTGTATTGAGATCTGGGGAATCTGGAGGCCAAGTCAACACCTCAAACTGGTTGTTGTGCTCCTCAAACCGTTCCTGTATATAATGAAGTGTAATTTATTCCTGTGATCAAAACTGAGTTTATCATTATTACTCCAGTCTTCAGTGTCACATGATCCTTCAGAAATCATCTGCCGCTCAAGAAACCTTTTGTATTATTATAATCAATGTTAAAAACTGCTTAACATTTCTGTGAAAATTGAGTTTTTTTCCAGGATTCTTTGATGAATAAAAAGTTCAACAAACGGCATTTATATGCATTTTTGATCAATTGAATTCATCCTTGCTGAATAAAAGTATTAATTTCCCAATCTTTTTTTTATTTATTATCTTACCAAAAATGTTTAAATGAGCAGCAAATTAGAATGATTTCAGAAGGATCATGTGTCTTCAAACGCAGTCCAGCAGTTAAACCAGCACCCAACCGGGCCAGATCAGCAAGGAATGGTCATTTTTTCTCTGGAAGGAAAGCAGGCCGTGAAACAAAGCGAAGCGATGACAAACAAAGCCTGCGATGCAGTTCTGGTGGTGTGGTAAACACTGACGGGCTGCTTGCCAAGTACCAAGCGCTGGTTTCATTTCAATGTGTGACAAAATATGGACGTCCTGACACGTCTCTGAATGTTAACAATGGCAACGTGCTGTTGCCGCACAGAATTAAAAAGACATTTTTACACCTCGTAACATATTTTCACATCGCTACAATATGCAATCTGTTGTATTGAAATAAAAGTGAAAATACATACCAGTGCTCAACAGTGTTAATCAGTGTAATTTATATGTTCATAAAAAAAGGGCGAGATGGGTTGACACTAGACATGTTTTTTAAGGAGCTATGATTATAAGCATTGACTTAATCAGTTCAGAGAGAAGACAATTCACAACATATTATTTCCTTTCAACCCTTAACAGGTTCTGAAGGAACTAATTCGGGGGGCCGAAGAAAAGAAGCAGCGACGAGGGCCGTTTTTGTTCAAGAGAGATCCACGCGTGCGCGCCGTGGAAATTTTTCGGCTTTCAATTTGCTTTTACATTCATCTCATCACTTCGAATGAGCTCCTCCATTCCAGTGCTTCCTTTTGTCCTCTTTCTGAGAAAGACACAATCTCAACTTGATTACCTCCTACTCTGTCATTACCTAATAAGATTCCACGCACAGCAGACGCAGGCTTTTTTTTCCGCCGGTCTCTCCGTGCAGTGATTGCACCTTGTGCGGAGGACTGTTTGCTCAACACTTCCAGGCTTCAAGGGCCATTTCGCCTCATTCCGGCACAGGTGGCAAATGCGCTGGAGGTCGTCGGCTATAAGTAACAGTTAATTAACATTTGAATCACTTTCTTTTGAAATGTGGAGGGTAAGATTTCGAGTCACGTGCTCAGACGGGCTGCCGCGTGCGTCCCTGAGGGTTTGAAACCGCTCGAGGGTTCGTTCCTGCCGTGAATCCCCAAGGGCGAGAAGTAACCAATGCTCAAAAACAAGCCGTTGTGCAAATAATTATTCAAGATGTGTGATTAACAAGAGCCAAACGTTTATATTCGTGCATCTAAATCGACTTGCGGTGCATTCAGGGTTGGCTGTGGATTTAACTCATGACACTGGTAAAGTTATTAACACGTGCTACCAGTTGAGCTGCATGAAGAAAAAAAGGATAAACTTTAATTTTGATAAATATACAAAAGACATGCTTGACCAACTCAAGAGAAATTAAAATACCATACTTAACAAGAAAAAGGCAGGTTTTAGAATTAGCAATAAATTATTTGTTTGTACATTTACAGCTTTCAACTGAATTTAATAAAAGCAACAATATTTATACATTAATACATAAAGTTAAGACACCTAAAGGAGTATTAGTATGGTGTTCCTAATACTGTGTTTGACCCTTTCGCCTTAAGAACTGCCTTAATTCTATGAGGCATTGATTCAACAAGCTGCTGAAAGCATTCTTTAGAAATGTTGGCCCATATTGAGAGCATCTTGCAGTTGATGGAGATTTGTGGGATGCACATCCAGGGCACGAAGCTCCCGTTCCACCACATCCCAAAGATGCTCTATTGGGTTGAGATCTGGTGACTGTGGGGGACATTTTAGTACAGTCAACTCATTATCATGTTCAAGAAACCATTTGAAATGATTCAAGCTTTGTGACATGGTGCATTATCCATGGTGCTTTGTGACATGGTATATATATAGCTGGAAGTAGCCATCAGAGGATGAGTACATGGTGGTCATAAAGGGATGGACATGGTCAGAAACAATGCTCAGCTAGGCCGTGGCATTTAAATGGTGACCAATTGGCACTAAGGGGTCTAAAGTGTGCCAAGAAAACATCCCCCACACCATTACACCACCACCACCAGCCTGCACAGTGGTAACAAGGCATGATGGATCCATCCTCTCATTCTGTTTACGCCAAATTCTGACTCTACCATCTGAATGTCTCATCAGAAATCGAGACTCATCAGACCAGGCAACATTTCTCCAGTCTTCAACTGTCCAGTTTTGGTGAGGTTGTGCAAATTGCCGCCTCTTTTTCCTATTTGTAGTGGAGATGAGTGGTACCCGGTGGGGTCTTCTGCTGTTGTAGCCCATCCGCCTCAAGGTTGTGTGTGTTATGGCTTCACAAATGCTTCTCTGCATACCTCGGTTGTAACGAGTGGTTATTTCAGTCAAAGTTGCTCTTCTATCAGCTTGAATCAGTCGGCCCATTCTCCTCTGACCTCGAGCATCAACAAGGCATTTTCGCCCACAGGACTGCTGCACACTGGATGTTTTTCCCACCATTCTTTGTAAAACCTAGAAATGGTTGTGTGTGTAAATCCCAGTAACTGAGCAGATTGTGAAATACTCAGACCGGCCTGTCTGACACCAACAACCATGGCACGCTCAAAATGGCTTTAAATCACCTTTCTTTCCCATTCTGACATTCAGTTTGGAGTTCAGGAGATAGTCTTGACCAGGACCACACCCCTAAATGCATTGAAGCAACTGCCATGTGATTGGTTGATTAGATAATTGCATTAATGAGAAATTGAACTGGTGTTCCTAATAATCCTTTAGGTGAGTGTATATAATTATATATATATATATATATATATATATATATATATATATATATATATATATATATATATATATATATATATATATATATATATATATATATATATATATATATATATATATATATATATATACACACAAACACACACACTACTATATATATATATATATATATATATATATATATATATGCACACACACACACACACAACTGACCACACATTTAAATATTATTTATAAATAAATATATACACACTATTAAACAGTTCTGTACACAAATAACATTAAATCAAATACATGTATAGTTTTTCATATAAATAATAAATATTCTATTTATATTCATTAAATTTTTTATTCTATATTCTTAAATATATTTAAGTATATTATTGTTTTAAATCAAATATTTTATAATATAAATGTTGTATTTTTATATACATAGGAAATATTTTATTTTACAATTAATATTATATTCTTAAATACTCTTTTCTCGCCATTCCTCCTCTCGTGCATTAGGACGATATACACACACGTCCTCTTTCAGACAGATTTGTACCATCTTTAGTTAAATGGAGCTTCTTCATTATTGCCCTGATGGTGGAAATGGGGATTTTCAATGCTTTAGCTATTTTCCTACAGCCGAATTTGGCTTTTATGTCTCCTTATATTTATACTCCTGTGAAAAGACACATCATAGACAATTTCATGATTCTTGTCACCCTGGTGTGATAAAAAATGTTTAAGAGAAAAGCATTTATTTCATATTGTGATTTACCCCCCATTTTCAATTAATTTACTTAAATGAAAGGTTGGATTTTTGTGAATTTTTTAAATTAAAGATCAAAAGGATAAACAATGTAGATTATTTTTTACTGCCATATTTGATCATATTTATCAGGGGTGCCAACAATTTTGACCACGACTGTATATATATACAGTCTTGTTCAAAATAATAGCAGTACAATGTGACTAACCAGAATAATCAAGGTTTTTAGTATATTTTTTATTGCTACGTGGCAAACAAGTTACCAGTAGGTTCAGTAGATTCTCAGAAAACAAATGAGACCCAGCATTCATGATCTGCACGCTCTTAAGGCTGTGCAATTGGGCAATTAGTTGAAAGGGGTGTGTTCAAAAAAATAGCAGTGTCTACCTTTGACTGTACAAACTCAAAACTATTTTGTACAAACATTTTTTTTTCCTGGGATTTAGCAATCCTGTGAATCACTAAACTAATATTTAGTTGTATGACCACAGTTTTTTAAAACTGCTTGACATCTGTGTGGCATGGAGTCAACCAACTTGTGGCACCTCTCAGCTGTTATTCCACTCCATGATTCTTTAACAACATTCCACAATTCATTCACATTTCTTGGTTTTGCTTCAGAAACAGCATTTTTGATATCACCCCACAAGTTCTCAATTGGATTAAGGTCTGGAGATTGGGCTGGCCACTCCATAACATTAATTTTGTTGGTTTGGAACCAAGACTTTGCCCGTTTACTAGTGTGTTTTGGGTCATTGTCTTGTTGAAACAACCGTTACAAGGGCATGTCCTCTTCAGCATAGGGCAACATGACCTCTTCAAGTATTTTAACATATGCAAACTGATCCATGATCCCTGGTATGCGATAAATAGGCCCAACACCATAGTAGGAGAAACATGCCCATATCATGATGCTTGCACCTCCATGCTTCACTGTCTTCACTGTGTACTGTGGCTTGAATTCAGAGTTTGGGGGTCGTCTCACAAACTGCCTGTGGCCCTTGGACCCAAAAAGAACAATTTTACTCTCATCAGTCCACAAAATGTTCCTCCATTTCTCTTTAGGCCAGTTGATGTGTTCTTTGGCAAATTGTAACCTCTTCTGCACATGCCTTTTTTTTAACAGAGGGACTTTGCGGGGGATTCTTGAAAATAGATTAGCTTCACACAGACGTCTTCTAACTGTCACAGTACTTACAGGTAACTCCAGACTGTCTTTGATCATCCTGGAGGTGATCATTGGCTGAGCCTTTGCCATTCTGGTTATTCTTCTATCCATTTTGATGGTTGTCTTCCGTTTTCTTCCACGTCTCTCTGGTTTTGCTCTCCATTTTAAGGCATTGGAGATCATTTTAGCTGAACAGCCTATCATTTTTTGCACCTCTTTATAGGTTTTCCCCTCTCTAATCAACTTTTTAATCAAAGTACGCTGTTCTTCTGAACAATGTCTTGAACGACCCATTTTCCTCAGCTTTCAAATGCATGTTCAACAAGTGTTGGCTTCATCCTTAAATAGGGGCCACCTGATTCACACCTGTTTCTTCACAAAATTGATGACCTCAGTGATTGAATGCCACACTGCTATTTTTTTGAACACACCCCTTTCAACTAATTGCCCAATTGCACAGCCTTAAGAGCGTGCATATCATGAATGCTGGGTCTTGTTTGTTTTCTGAGAATCTACTGAACCTACTGGTAACTTGTTTGCCACGTAGCAATAAAAATATACTAAAAACCTTGATTATTCTGGTTAGTCACATTGTACTGCTATTATTTTGAACAAGACTGTATATATATATATATATATATATATATATATATATATATATATATATATATATATATATATATATATATATATATAAATAAAAGCTAAATTTATTCAGACACCTTCAACCTTTCCTCACATTATAACAGTTTTTCGCTATAGTTTAGAAAATGATACTAAAATATGCCAAGAGTAAAACTGTTAGAACAATTCATCTTGATAATGTCCGATAACTTTGATAGATAGGGATGTAATGGATCACAATCAGCTAATCAGCTGTTAGATTTAACTACACAAATTAGATCTGTGGTGTCAAAGGTCACATTAGCGATGAAAGAAAAAAAGTCTTGAAAATAAATATTGTATTTTATATAAATATTAAATATGATATTTAATACAAGTTACTTTTTTATACATTTGGAATAAATAGCCATGTATGTGAACACCAATCCATAAATAGGTCTGTGCCCACAGAATTTCACTGAATGTCGAATTAAAATATCTTTCAAAAGATAAATAGACAACTCTGAATTGAATCAAATCATATTACCCCCTTAATAATCAGCACAGAAAAAAAGGTTATAAGTATGTGCATACTCTATGAAGTTTCCTCGCTCCTAAAAGCCAGTCAATTTCCAACAAGTGACTGACGGGAATGCTGCGGTCCCGTGGGGATATTAGCCCCCCAATAGGTCACACACTTTTGAAGTGCACCCAAACGCCACACTTCATCACTAAACTCTTTTGGGATACTCTCCCGGGAATATCATTTCAGTTCCACTGTCAGCCGGCGTAATATCACAGGCCAGGAAGCAGCGGCTATGAATCATCAACAGGAAGGAAGTGCTGGTTGAAGAAAGGGTGACTACTTTTGGGGAAAGTTGGCCGCTCTGACTCAAAACAGCAGCTGGCAGGTGCAGCAGTTTATCACAAAGCCAGAAATAATCGAAAGTGACAACGAGCAGCGGCACAAATGATTTATTAGTCTTTTACTCTGCTCCTAACCATCCTCGGGGCCAGAATAAATTATTTATCAACGACGTGTCTTCAAATCATTAATTCTTCTGTGCTCCGTCCCATGTGGCATGTCGAAAAACCGCACGTGGACTCGGGGATCGGGACTCCTAGAACCTTCCGTCGGATTCACAACCATCATATTAGCGCAATTATGGCCTCCCGACAGTCAACTGGCACTCCCAGTTCAATTCACAGCTTTCATTCAAATGACAAGTTCTTCCCCGCAGAGCCGCGTCGTAACACTTTCTCTAACTTCTCACCTTCGACAAAAAAAGAACAGTGCGGGCGGGAAAAAAAACCCTTTTAAAACGAGTGAAATATGTATTTATTATGTCGTAGTTGGGGTCTGATGCATAATTAACACTCTTCGGTTTTAAGCTTGAACGCAAGCCCGTATTTATTATGGCTCAAGTGCGATTCGACATAAATACGAAGCGTGCATATAACGCGCTTCCTGTTATTAATTATGGAAATAACACAACAGAAGCATATCCCAACTCCATTATGGCAGTAAGCTAGACTTGTCTCAATAAATCAGCATCTACAATCAAAATTGAAATAATTTTTTATGCATAATGTATGTGCTTGTTGCCACAACAGCTGTTCATTATGCAGAGTAATGCATTCTTGTAGTTTTTAAAAACTTCAGGCCTATAAAATAATCATAATGAATGCTTCATTACGGCGAGAGTGAGAAGAGAGAAGCGCACTCAACAATACGTCTCCTGCTTTACTGTTTCCTCCACTTTTTATAGGTAAGGCACAGTCTCACAAGTTTTAAGTGTTGATGAAGGACCCGCGGTCGTGCTTTTAAATCAGACGCACGGATTTTGAATTAAGCACGGAGTAGAGACAGATGCAAACACGACGCTTCAGCTCGACAAGTAGCAGACGAAAAACGCATCCTTGGAGAAGCAGAGCGTTGAAATAATCCACAGTGATAATCGACGGTGTGAATAAATCAATCAGTACGACCAGAAAGCACGGGATCTAGGTTATCAGAACGCCTCCACCTTTAGTTTTCACATCGTGACCTGAACGTAATTTACAAAACAAACCCCATCCGCTTGGGTTAATTGTTCTTCTTTTCACTTTGAGTTCAGGGTTATTATTCCGGCTTCTCGGGTTAATTACAAAGCAATGCAAACGACACAAATAATGGCACACTTTAAGACGGTAAAAACCTCTGTTAGGTTGATTGAAAAAGTAACAGGTGGCTAAAATAGGGTTTAATAGGTTCCCATCATCTTGCACAGTTTGGTCTATGATAAAAAATTATCTTGTCTCATTGTAGGTGTGAGTGGGGTAAGATGAGCCAGTGGTTAAGTTGACCCACCCTCTTTTATCTAGGTAACCGCACACTTTTATTGTCACGTGACCATATATTTTGGAATCACTCATTATTTCTGCCAGACTGTGAAAAGGAGAAACACACGGGAAGAGTTGAAGGTGCCCATTTACTTTAAAAACTTTTTTTTGGCTTGTCAAAGTAACATTTTAGCACAACAGATGTAATGGCTGTTGCATCAAAGCAAATGTGTACAGTTCTAAAAAATATTATTGATGCACGTTGGTGATTTAGCAATGTATAAAACCATTTAGCTAAATATTAGCCTGAATTAGAGTTTGTCCAAAATGGCGGCTATGGGGCAAAGTGAGCCAAATGATGTGGGGTAAATTGAGCCAGCGTTTTTAAGGTTACTTACCCCACCTTAAGGCACTGTAGTTAAGTTAAATCTCAACTGAATTAGTTTATCATTTTAATCATTATATTTAGTTTGTTTATGCATGTACCAGTACACCAAATCCTTCTCTAATAAGAACCAGAAGATGCGTAATCATATCTTCCCACCTGTGGTCCCTAACGGCCTAACATGCTCAACACCGCAGAAAAACAACAGCTTGACTTTAATGTTTATTAGTTTGTGACATTTATTAATTTATTCTAATAGAATTTTTATTGTATTTAATTGAACTCAAACTCTCGGTTTAGTCTGTTTTTGAGAAGGTTACAACTTGTGTTCAATGTATTGTTTCATAAAAGCAAACAATTAAAGATATTGAAATTGTAACTTTGTTTGGTTGGTTTTATGTTGTTTAAATTAGTTGTGAAAACAGAAATATGACTGCGTGATTTTGAAGCCAAAAAATTGCATCCATCCATCAAAAAAGTATTTCACACGGCTCCAGCGGTTAATAATGGGCCTTTGAAGAGAAGCTTAAAATATATATAAATTTATAAACTATAAATTACTGGCTTCCGGTAGCGGCCTACACAAGTCTAGTTCTGGTAGAAGAGTGACCCCTGACCCAATGCATGACGAGTGACCTCTGACCCAACGCATGACGAGTGACCTCTGACCCAACACATGACGAGTGACCTCTGACCCAACACATGACGAGTGACCTCTGACCCGATGCATGACGAGTGACCCCTGACCCAATGCATGACGAGTGACCTCTGACCCAACGCATGACGAGTGACCTCTGACCCAACACATGACGAGTGACCTATGACCTGACACATGACGAGTGACCTCTGACCCAACACATGACGAGTGACCTCTGACCCGACACATGACGAGTGACCTCTGACCCGACGCATGACGAGTGACCTCTGACCCGACGCATGACGAGTGAACCCTGACCCGACTCATGACGAGTGACCTCCAACCCAACACATGACGAGTGACCCCTGACCCGACTCATGACAAGTGACCCCTGACTCGACGCATGAAGAGTGACCTCTGACCCGACGCATGACGGGTGACCTCTGACCCAATACATGACGAGTGACCTCTGACCCGACGCATGACGCATGACGAGTGAACCCTGACCCGACGCATGACGAGTGACCTCTGACCCGACGCATGACGAGTGAACCCTGACCCGATGCATGACGAGTGACCTCTGACCCGACGCATGACGAGTGACCTCTGACCCAACACATGAAGTGACCTCTGACCAAATGCATGACGAGTGACCCCTGACCCGACGCATGACGAGTGACATCTGACCAACAGCATGACGAGTGACCTCTGACCAAATGCATGACGAGTGACCTCTGACTCGATGCATGACAAGCGACCCCTGACCCGACGCATGAAGAGTGACCTCTGACCTCTGGCGTAGGAGTCGCATAAGTTCAGGTGGGTGTTGACGCTTCTTGTGCTTCAAACTACAAACTCCCAAATTTTCATTTTAGGCTTTTAATTCATGTTTTGAATTCATGTTTTAATTCAATTCATCCTCTGCACTTCAGCATTTGGCAATACGTCATGCATCAGGTCAGAGGTCACTCGTCATGCGTCGGAGGTCACTCGTCATGCGTCAGGTCAGAGGTCACTCCATGCGTCGGGTCGGAGGTCAATCGTCATGCGTCAGGTCAGAGGTCACTCATGCGTCAGGTCAGAGGTCACTCGTCATGCGTCAGGTCAGAGGTCACTCATGCGTCGGAGGTCAGAGGTCACTCATGCGTCAGGTCAGAGGTCACTCGTCATGCGTCAGGTCAGAGGTCACTCATGCGTCGGAGGTCAATAGTCATGTGTCAGGTCAGAGGTCACTCATATGTCATGTCAGAGGTCACTCGTCATGCGTCAGGTCAGAGGTCACTCGTCATGCGTCGGTTCAGAGGTCACTCGTCATGCGTCGGGTCAGAGGTCAAAATAATATCAATAAAAACTTTTCTTTGATCAGAATTAGTGGTGGGTTTTACCTGATAAAGAATGACAGCTAATGAAATGAAACATGATTATTTCACACTATTAATTCTGCTGGCTGAGAGTGTAAATGGGTAATGGTGAAATAAAACAACTTATCACTTATCTTACAGTTAGTTGTTTGTGTCAAAGACTTCCGATGGCAGGGATTTAATTCTTTTGATGTGAAATAGATGATACTCCTGACAAATAATGCACAGGATTTGCAGTGACCCCCACACACGTTTGTTTTTGTGACATATGGAGACATTCCATAGGCGTAAGGGTTTTTATACTGTACAAACCGTATTTTCTATCTCCTTACACTGCCCCAAAACCTACCCATCACACACACACACACACACACTGCCGCTAAACCTACACACACACACTGCCCCTAAACCTACCCAACACACACACACACACACACACACACACACACACACACACACACACACACACACACACACACACACACACACACACAGCCGCTAAACCTACACACACACACACACACACACACACACACACACTGCCCCTAAACCTACACACACACACACACACACACACACTACCCCTAAACCTACCCAACACACACACACACTGCCCCTAAACCTACCCAACACACACACGCACACACACTGCCCCTAAACCTACCCAACACACACACACACTGCCCCTAAACCTACACACACACACACACACACACATACACACACACACCCCTAAACCTACCCATCACATGAAACATTCTGCATTTTTACTTTCTAAAAAAACTCCTCCTGTGTGATTTATAAGCCTTTTGTGTGAAAAAGTGGGGACATGGGTAATGTCCTCATATTTCACCCTCTCCTGTAATACCTGTGTCATACCCATGGCATTATACACATTTGTGTCCTCATATGTCACAAAATCATGCCCCCACACACACAAACACACACACACACACACACACACACACACACACACACACACACACACACACACACACACACACACACACACACACACACACACACACACAGGTGTGTGAAAGGTCAGAGAAGTGTCTGGCACTGAGATAAATGCAGTCGCTCTTGTTTTGATAAGCGGCTGATGTTCTTGCAGCGACCTGTCTCAGCTTCTGTTTCAAATGAAGACAAAATGGCCTGGGAGGGTGATTTAATTTCCACGTGTGACGTGCGAACGCGATCCCGCACTGCAACAATGTGGCATCTGAATGCAATAATCTCAAATTAAGTCATGCATAATTCAGGGCTTGTCATGAGGATGGATTAATAATTCAATAGATAAATAATTTACAAAATAATCAAATAAATAAATAATGACACTCCATAAATAACTCAATGCACAAAGCAAGCTCGTGCGGGAATCAAAGCCTGGTCCGGCGCAAGACCTGTACATCCCATTCTCCCGTCACCTCGCCCGCTTTTGTGATCCGCCAAATAAAGATGTAGAACAACACTTCCAAAGTGTTATGCATTATGCCACTTTTGGCAAGCACGGCAGGCTGATTTGCCACTTGAGAAATTACAGATTCTTGCGTTACGCGGAGCTGCGAGGTTTTAAGAGCGGCGGGAAACTGGGTCTGGTTTGGTTTTTATGCACGTTGCATGTTATCTGTGAAATCTCCTGCATAAATGCATCATCTATCTGTGTGGTTTTCCTTCCTGGGTCGCCGTGTGCATTGTCAGACACACGGCTCGAGACTCTGAGAGAGAGGGAGGTCAGGATGGGGCTACGCATGCCAGCGGTGGCAACTATGCCCCAGTTTCTCTCTCCTGAGACCGGCTCCACCATCTGGCTGCCACTCACACACACACACACACACACACACACACACACACACACACACACACACACACACACACACACACACACACTAACACACACACGGGGGCAACATAACTGTCAGGTGCCACGGCAACCAGCCCACCGCCCTGTACAGATAATGCTTTACTGCTTATAAACTACAGTTTTTTTGTTGTTGTTACCAGCACAATACTCATTATTATTATGCTTTTATGCAGAACCTGTTTTTACTGTTTATTTCTGTTTATTGACACCGGCAAACAATGACAAAAACACAATATTAGCAATAATAATTTCAAAATGTATTGTGAGAAAGTAATAAATATCTTAGTTTTTTAGGTTTTATGCTAGCTAAAATGCAGAACCTATTTTTAATTACAGTTTAGTTCTGCTTATTGACACAATAACAAATCATTGATAGACCACAAAGAAAAAAACAACAGCAATAATAACAACAATATTGTATAAATAACAATATTGTTACTTATGATATATATATACAAACAATTAAATACTATAATTGTGTGTGTGTGTGTGTGTGTATATGTATATGCATATATATATATATATGCATATATATATATATATATATATATATATATATATATATATATATATATATATATATATATATATATATATATATATATATATATATATATATATATTATTATTATTTTTTTTTTTTTTTTTTTTTTTCACACACACACAACATTATTACTACAATTTTTTTATTGTTGCGTATTTGTTATTGGGTCAACAATAAAATGCTATTTTGTCAATAAGCACAAATAAACCGAATCCAAATTATATTAATATATATTATATAAATATACAAACAATTATATAAATATACAAACAATTATATATATATATATATATATATATATATATATATATATATATATATATATATATATATATATATATATATATATATATATATATATATATAATAAAATTGTCAATAATCAACTGTAAATAAACATAAATATACAAATGTATTTAATATATAATTGTATTTTATTATTTTATATATTATAAATAACATTGTTGTTATTATTGCTGTTTTTCTTATTGTTGGGGTCTATTAATAACGTGTTATTGTGTCAATAAGCAGGAATAAACTATAATTAAAAATAAGATAAAAACATTTGCCCCATTATCAAATTATATATATGCCTAATAATTTACAGAACCTATTTTTATTCAGTATATTTCTGCTTATTGACAAAATAATCTTTAAATAAAAAATAAACAATAAATAATATATTTATATATAATAGAATTAATATAAGATAATATGTGTGAGTGTGTTTTATTATTACTATTATAGTAAATTTAATTAGATTTTTTGGAGCTATGTCTAACTGTTGAGTTCAAAATGCTATGTGTTTTTCATGAATATCATTTACATATAAAGTTGAGTAATTTATGCAAACGATAAATGAGCTGAGGTATCCTTCTCGGCAACAATTATCAATGTTTATTATAAACTGCGTCTGCTATATACATATATATTTCAACATATTGTAGTTTGCCTGAATGATTGCAGGAGTTTTGTTATATAATGTGAAGATGGGATAAGTTAATTAATAATCATAACTATTGCCTGAGGCTTTTTTTGTCTCATCATACAGTCTTAAAACTGATCAATAATTATAAATAATAAAGTGCAAGAGCTAGATATTTTTTTTTTTAAGTTACAGAGCTTTAAAGTTGCACTGCTTTGAAATCATCCCATCATTTGTGTTGTGTCCAACATGATGAAAACAAAGACAAAAGCATGGAATAATTTAATCTTTTAAAGTAAAAAACACCTCACGGCTCACGCGTCGGCGAACGATCACAAACGACGATAATAATAATAGTAATAATAAACGCAGCTCACAAAGATTAATTAAAAAACAAATGCACAATGGACAGAGGAACGGTTTCATTAGCAGCCAGTTCGAGCAGATGCAGAAATGCCAGGGAAATATTTATGAGGCTCCAGGATGGACAGCGCTTAAGATAAAACAGTCAAAAAATGTGCAACAGACAAAAGCAGCAGATCTGGGATGGTGAGGAGTCTAATGAAGCCAGCTGGGCCAGATCCAGACAGGCAGAGGAGAGGAGAGGAGGCGAGCGGATGGATGGATGGATGGGAGAGGAGAGGAGACCCGTGGGGGCGGGTGGAGAGAGAGAGAGAGAGAGTGAGAGAGAGGGAGGGAGGGAGGAAGACATGAAGGATGTGCGGCTGTATTGTATCAGGATGCAGCAGTGGCTCCACGTCTTCCAAACTCCAGGAAAGCCCGCTCCATGCCAAACACTCACATCTGCTAATCACAGTGCAATTACTAGACTAATAGATGTTTTTTTTTCTTTCCTGCAACGTTTTCCGCCGCGTTGCGAGGACAGAATTTAGAGTGATTTCTGTTTGCGGATCTTCCCACGTTTTCAGAGATCACGCGTTTAAAGTGAGCTTGTAGAATCGACCCCTCTGTGGGTTTCTGGACTCTCCGAGTCTCCAGAAAACACACACACACAAAAACACAGATATATCTGCGGGCTTTTGGAGACGTTTGGTGAAGAAAGGGCAAACATCTTAAAGGAATAATAATAAAAGACTACAATTCAGGAGGCCAAACTACATGCTGTTTTAATTCCTACTGGTTTTATGAGGTTTGCAACCTTATTAGCAAATGTTAGGACATCTCAACACAGATTTATGAGTCTGCTTTATAATCACTTTCTAATACATTTTACTAATAATAAAAAATTATGAGCATGACATTGTGTGCGTGTATAAGAGTGTATGAGTGTGTGTGCGTGCATGTATGAGGGTGTGTATATGAGTGTATAAGAGTGTGTGTATGAGTGCGTATGAAGGTGTGTGTGTGTGTGTGTGTGTGAGTCTGTATGAGTCTGTGTATATTAGTGACTATGTGTGTGTACGAGGGTGTGTGTGTGTGTGTGAGTGTATAAGTAAGTCTGTATGCGTGTGTATGAAGGTGTGTGTGTATGAGGGTGTGTGTATGTATGAGTTTGTATGAGGTTGTGTGTATGTGTGAGTCTGTATATGTGTGTGTAAGATGGAGTGTATGTATGTGTATGAGGGTGTGTGATTGTGTGTATGTGTGAGTATGTGTGTGTGTGCATGTGTGAGTGTGTGCATGTGTGAGTGTGTGCGTGTATGAGTGTGTGTGTGTGTGTGTGTGTGTGTGTGTGTGTGTGTGTGTGTGTGTGTGTGTGATTGTGTGTATGTGTAAGTGTAGGTATGTATGATATGTATGTGTGAGTCTGTATGAGGGTGTGCGTGCATGTGTGTGTATGAGGGTGTGTGTGTGTATGTGCGATTGAGTATGAATGTGTGTGTGTGTAAGTCTGTATGTGTGTGTATGAGTGTATATGTACATGAAGGTGTGTGTGTAGTGTGTGTGTGTATGTGAGATTGAGTATGAGTGTGTGTGTGTATGAGTGTAAGTCTGTTTATGAGTGTATGTGTACATGAAGGTGTATGTGTATGAGGGTGCGTGTGTATGTATGAGTGTGTATGAGGGTAGTGTATGTGTGAGCCTGTATGGGTGTGTGTATATTAGTGTATATGTGTGTGTGAGTGTGTATAAATGTGTGTGTGTGTATGAGGGTGTGTATGTGAGAGTCTATGAGCCTGTGCGTGTTATGTGAGTGTGTGTGTGTATGTTTGTGTGTATATGTGTGAGAGTCTGTATGTGAGTGTGTGCATGTGTGTGTGTAAACAAAAAAATATTTTTAGCCATGTCCTAAAATGTGCTTTTATTTATGTTTGTGAGTTTGTGTGTGTGTGTGTGTGTGCGCGCGCGCATGCATGTGTTTTTACACACATGCGCACACACACACACCCCTAGTGTTTAAACTATATAGATTCAATGTTGGGTTAATTTGATCTAAGATAAGAGTTGATATATCACAAACATACACAGGATTTGTGCATTTAATGCTTTTTTATATATATTTTTAATGTAATTTGTCACTAAAGTGGTTGTTTGTGTGAAGGAGCGCAGATTCAGTCATAAACTCCTGACCAGAGCATCATATAGTCTGATGAATTATCATGTACCGCTGAAGTGCACCAGAGAGCAGTGCTGTAAACTGCAAATCGAGATCAACACTCACTTCAGATGCTAAAGAAATGAAGAAATGAGTGCATTAATTAGGCCTAATTAAAAGTACTCACGCCAAGTCAGGCTAAAGGATTAAAAGTAGCTTGGTGACTCACTGCTGAAACAATAGGTCATGGAAAATAATAAATTACATTAATTTAGCCATTTAACATTTTCAATTAGTCAATCTGATTGAGTGCAACAAGACAATGGAGGAGCACACGAATCATACACACTACTTTTATGATGCTGTTAATTTGTCATATTTGAGTATAAATCAAAAACAAACTTTTTGTCATTCATAAGATCCTATTTTGCTTTTGATGGAAGGAAGAACATCTCAAGAGGTTGAGTTGATGTTGAGATCAGGGTGAAGGACTCACCGTGAAGCTGAGGGGTCAACATGAGCCGTGTTCAGTCACAGCAGCTCCTCCTCAGGCCTTTCCTCATGTGTGGGCCAGTGTGGTTTAAACAGCCAATAGCCTTCATTAGTGACCCCCATGAGCTGTGACAACAGAGAAATTAAAGATTTATGCAGTCACAGAAATTATATTCCACCAACCATAAAATATATACATTAATTAATGAAAATAAATATGAATAAGTAAATAATAGAACATTTTAGGACATGCCAAAACAAGTTAGCTTTTATAACAATTTTCTAATACATTTTAGAAATTGTAATTAAGTTATAGTATATATACATATATACACACACACTTTTTTCATGTTCATAACTTGTCCACACAATGTAAATGGGTTCATAAATATACTAAAATTATATTTTTTTGAAAATGTAAAAATACAGAACGTTTCCTGTGATGGGTAGGTTTAGGAGCAGGGGAAGTGTGTGTGTGTGTGTGTGTGTGTGTGTGTGTGTGTGTGTGTGTGTGTGTGTGTGTGTGTGTGTGTGTGTGTGTGTGTGTGAGGGGTAGGTTTAGGGGCAGGAGAAGTGTGTGTGTGTGTGTGTGTGTGTGTGTGTGTGTGTGTGTGTGTGTGTGTGTGTGTGTGTGTGTGTGTGTGTGTGTGTGTGTGTGTGTGTGTGTGTGTGAGGGGTAGGTTTAGGGGCAGGAGAAGTGTGTGTGTGTGTGTGTGTGTGTGTGTGTGTGTGTGTGTGTGTGTGTGTGTGTGTGTGTGTGTGTGTGGGGTAGGTTTAGGGGCAGGAGAAGTGTATGTGTGTGTGTGTGAGGGGTAGGTTTAGGGGCAGGAGAAGTGTGTGTGTGTGTGTGTGTGTGTGTGTGTGTGTGTGTGTGTGTGTGTGTGTGTGTGTGTGTGTGTGTGTGTGTGTGTGTGTCAGACACATCAAAAAGTGAAAAACTTAAGAAATGTGTGGATTAGTGCTTACTAGAGACGCAAACTGTTTGGAACGGTTCAGTCCAATTTGGTGAACTGATTCACTAAAAAGAACCGGTTCAAACGAACGATTCGTTCGCGAACCAGTCATCACTAATGTTCACACATGACAAATCAAATATTATTCTTCCTGAGTGTGAGCGGAAAACAACGCGAATGTACTGAATGAATGCTGCGTGAGATCGCGCGCACACGTTCTCTGTGCATCGACAGATTCTCACGCGATTACTGTACGACATCACAATTGCGCTCTTCAGAAACAATTGCAGAGTATGACAGAGCTTGTGTTTAAAAGCAAAGCAAACACTAGAATGAACAAATCACTAAAACGCACTGAGAGTCTCTATTCTCTCTGGTGTATGAGCCTGGCCTTACATTAGCACTGTTTGGATGAATTAGATTACCGGATCACTGAACACTTTCCCAGAGTTTAATGCTTAAACGCACAAACAGAGATCAGGTTAAAAAGTTAGAACGGAAATTTCCTCCTACCAGGGTTACAGGTGCAAATGCTCAGTGTGATTGATAAACTCCCGACTTCTATGATCGACTGCGTGATGCAAATTACTTTAATGTAGCAGCTTCATGTACTTCTGTAATTTTTTTGCATTAATTGCATAAAATTATTTTAACGCGTTAACGACTTTTAGTTAATCTCACGCGTTAACATCGACAGCCCTAATATATATATATATATATATATATATATATATATATATATATATATATATATACACACACACAACAATTTAAAGGCTGATTCAAGTTAAACTATACAAAAATAGCACCTACGCCACATTACAGTCTAAACACAAATAGCAAGAGTAATTGCATCTAACAGTCGTGCATAAACTATTAATTTAGAAATTGCTGAAGTGTTTGTTTTCCAGTAGATGACAGCAATCTCCCACTAAACTATGCACATTCATGTTTTCACAATGAATTAAACTAAGAAATAGATATTTAATGTGCATTTTACCATTTTTTATGCTATTTTAAATAAGATATTTTACAAAATCACACTGAGTACCCTGAACAGCTGCTTGCATAAAGTTTAAGGTAAAAATAACTGGAATTAATTAGCGAACATTCGTATTGTACTATGCAATTAGATAAACTGTTCATTCATCCCGATCCCTCTGTCTTTACCCCCTTATATCTTATCTTCCCTGCATCAGAGCGCTTCTGTCTTTTTTACACTGTGAATAGAGATCGCTAATGTTTCGTCACAATGACGTATTCACAGTGGTAAACGCAAAGCATTTTGGAATCCGCGGCACAAATGGGCGCCAGACTTCTTATTTGCATGGAGGGAAGAACGCAGTGTTCAAGAGCTACCGTCTACCTGCTGTGTTATAAACTGCACAAGTCATTCTCACAATAGAAGTGGCATAAAGCTTAAGAATATAATTGTATCGTTTTCCAGCGTGAAAAAATAATAGTACAACTAAGCTATAACTATATGCTATAACTATATACTATAAATACATATATATTATATATATATATATAGCTCGAAAATAATTAGTCAAGCAGAGCACGCTGTTTGTGGGAGCTGACTACACAAGCAGTTCGGTTTAAAATGCTGCACGCTCCATCCTGCATGTGCTGTGAGTTTAATCTGTGTTTTTTCACTAATCCTACACCAGAACTTCCTGTAAATGGTCTGAAGTCCGAACTATACAGAAAATGCTTTCACACAAGAAACGAAACGAACCTTTGTTCAGTTTGGTCCGGACCGAGACTACCTCTTTACGTCGGACCAAATTTCGTCTGTTTGGTCCAGACCGTGGTCCGAGGGAAGGTTTCACACCTGTAATTTTGGTTCGTACCAAACTGAAAAATGTCCGAAAATCCAGACCAAACAAGGTAGGTGTGAAAGCACCCTAAGAAGTATGCAAGCATATATAAACACTCAGCGCTTACAGACATGGGCGTCTAAACTCATTTTCATTGGGTTGGGCAGGCCATTAAACCGTGACGAAACAAAGTAAAGGCCTGTTAATCATTCCTGAGAATCCTGCAATTTATTGTCCGGTTAGCGCTTAACTAGACGATGTTATCCAGATATTTTCCTCTCTCTTCTTAATCTAATAACAACACTCTCATAATTTAAAAGCACTGCCTGGAAAAACATCACCTGACGTCTCAGAAGGGCCAGAGACGGTGGAGGAAACAGCTCTCCAATGGTTGTGCAAATTGAAAATTTTATTTCCCAAAGCCACAGTAGATTCCTCAGTTTGAACAGTTTATTGGGCCGCCTGCGGATCTCCAGAAGAACAGGAGGAAAAGGATGAATCTTTGCTGCGTTTTGCATGCACTGAAAGAGAAAATAAACAAGTTAAGTGGAAACAATTGGACTCAAGAATGTATTTTGTGTGTCTCCCCCCCTCAATATAAACGGAGACGGTATGATCTGACATGGTATAATTTAAGTTTGCGGCCACTATAACGGGCAGATCTCTAATTAAAGGAGCCGTGGAGAACTCACGAGCGATTCATGAAAGCTTGCTCCGTGCCGTTTTCACCCAATTTGCCAAAGCAAACCGAATTCTTCATTCTGCCATTACGATGCATCTTCCCCTTCAAACACATCCCACTCCTTTAAACTTCCTGCATTAAGGAACATTAACATATGGGCCGTGTTTTAAAATTCAGCTCGAAAAATCACGTGTTGTAAATGCATGAATTTATTTAGCAAAGGCTGTCCCTCCTGAGGATTGCACGGTAAACACTCGTTATTGGTTCTCTGTTTTGAGTACAGTACAGTACAGTACACTTTGTCTATTCCTCTATCTCTCCTTTCCCACCATGGCTGTCACAATCCCTTGGTCGCCGCCGCAGACCTTCGTACATAAGAGGCTGTCCGGAGCAAAGTCAAACCGCAGCGCTTCAGACTTTAATGATTCTCAGTCTATAGCTAGAAAGCCTTGAATTATGCAAGACATGAAAATGTTGAGTTTCCCACAGACATTATAGGCTACTAAATGTTTCTGCAGAGTTCACATCCCAGATCGGACAAGACAGGAACATGCATGACGTCTGATGCAGAGAAAAACTGCACAGATAGAGAACAGACATGCATCTGAACTGACTCCAGAAGTAAAAATGGGTCATAACTAACATCTTCTTGGATTCTGCATGGATTGGACAGTTTGGGTAAATTACATTAAAACAATTTACATGGTGTAAAAGTAAACCAACATGCATCAAAAAACACAGTCAGACAGACATCAGACAGACAGACAGACAGACAGACAGACAGACAGACAGACAGACAGACAGACAGACAGACAGACAGACAGACAGACAGATAGATAGATAGATAGATAGATAGATAGATAGATAGATAGATAGATAGATAGATAGATAGATAGATAGATAGATAGATAGATAGATAGATAGATAGATAGATAGATAGATAGATAGATAGAGCAATGAAATGATAGATAGATAGATAGATAGATAGATAGATAGATAGATAGATAGATAGATAGATAGATAGATAGATAGATAGATAGATAGATAGATAGATAGATAGAGCAATGAAATGATAGATAGATAGATCCGCCATGTTTTGTCGTTTTTTCCACCAGTTTTTCACCAGACCAAGCTCAATCTTTTAAGACTGAACATTGGTCTGGTGAGTCTGAGTCTGCTCTGTATTTTCTGCTGCACATGAGGCGTGATCAACAGGCACAGTTCAAATGACTCTCTGTACGCAATTGGATAGTCAGAACAACAATCCGTGTCTTCTCTATCCGTTATTGTGTTAAACCCGGCAATAGTGTGCCAGGCGGATAAGGTCCCCGCAGATTTGTGACGGAAGCAGGATAGAAATATGTACAGGTTTCCAGTCTGACCTGCAGGACGAAATTAAACTGCAGATCGAGCTGGGATTAAACAGTCTATGAGTTTGTAGTTCTAAACCGAAACCTCCTCCAAAGTGCAATGGTTTGTGGGCAATAATAGCCTTTATAGTAATTTGAAAATCTAGGGGAAATAGCAGACTTTTGACATACTCTTTTCCACATACTATGCTTTGGGACACACTTGTTCAAATCTCACGTAATATTTAGGAAGGATAATATGGGCATTGGACACAGGGAATTAGGAAGAGTATACTATTTGACTATTTCTGCCATATTTTGAAAATATTTAGATTAGTATTTCAGATTTAGCCTGTGCACATTTGAGTAAAAATGTAATAGGTCACCAACGTATTCAATGACTACAGAACATTTGCATACTGTATAATGCAGCAATAGATGTTAGTATGCAGTTGAAATCATAGCCACAGTTTCCAAACAAGCCATCCGAAATTGGTGCCAGGCTGATAAACGTTGATGCTGATATGGAATATACAGACTCTCCACCGGGATGCGATTATTTCTTCATATAACAGAGAGAGAGGAAGGGAAACAAGTGCCACCGTGCTTGATTAAGTGACGTTATTCGCTGTCAATGAATTCCTCTGAAATGTCTGTTTCTCTCTCCCTGGGTTTCTCCATCTCATCTCATCAGACACACCGAGAGCTCGTTCGACTAAATGATAGCCGCCTCTCTCGGCTGTTTAAACATACGGTAATGACACCCACCTCTCCATCACGCTGTCGGATGGGGCATTACCGCTTGTGAGGAGTTCAGAGATGTACGGCACACCGAGGAACCCACCGCTGACAAACCAATGAGCTCCAATGGAGCCATTACTCCATTTTAATCATAACGCTTAAGAGAAACAATGTGGGCATGAGACGCTGCGATATGCGTCTTAGCAGATAGTTAAGAATGCATTTAGCAGTTACCCGTGCACTTCATTATTCAAATGTTGCACAGGTGTAAATTAGTGCAAACGTGACATAATTGAAAACCGGGGCCGGCAGGGTCTGAGAGGAGGGCTCCTACACTTCCGACCAGTTTTTTAATTGTGAAATGCAACACTAACAATGTTTCAGCCAATTCCTTAATTTATACAACAGCAATAAAAGGAATATTACAAAAACATTTAGCAAATTTTTTTTTTGAAGAGTATGCAGATGGATCCCAATTATTTTTGTCACAAGACCTCATTGTGATTTACGTTTAATTCAGCAAATGATGTCCGGTTAACATCTTACAAATATATATGGCTATTTTTCGTTTAAAACCATTTTTGCATACATACATACATACATACACTGTATATAACAACAACAGAGCCTAAATTCAGTTCCTATTTATTTTTAGGTTTAATAATCAACACTCAAATAACTAATTTTGTGCAAACATGTAAACTTCACATAAGGCAGTTTTTGCATTAACGTCTAAATCTAATTATAAAATGATGCTCTTACTCCAGTTCGTTGTTGAAATAATCATTTATAAACAGTGGCTGTCATCAGAAACAGGTTCATTAGAATATAATGAATATATAGGCTAAAATAGTGAATATATAGGCTAAAATAGTGAATATATGAATATATAGGCTAATATAGTGAATATATAGGCTAATATAATGAATATATAGGCTAATATAATGCATATATAGGCTAATATAATGCATATATAGGCTAATATAATGAATATATAGGCTAATATAGTGAATATATAGGCAAATATAATGAATATGTAGGCAAATATAATGAAAATATAGGCTAATATAATGAATATATAGGCAAATATAATGAATATGTAGGCAAATATAATGAATATATAGGCAAATATAATGAATATATAGGCAAATATAATGAACATATAGGCAAATACAATGAATATATAGGCTAATATTATGAATATATAGGCAAATATAATGAATATATAGGCTAATATAGTGCATTTATAGGCTAATATAATGAATATATAGGCTAATATAATGGATATATAGATATATAATGAATATATAGGCAAATATAATGAATATATAGGCTAATATAGTGAATTTATAGGCTAATATAATGAATATATAGGCTAATATAATGGATATATAGACATATATAATGAATATATAGGCAAATATAATGAATATATAGGCTAATATAATGAATATATAGGAAAATATAATGAATATATAGACTAATATAATGAATATATAGGCTAATATAATGAATATATAGGCTAATATAGTGAATATATAGACATATATAATGAATACATAGACTAATATAATGAATATATAGGCTAATATAATGAATATATAGGAAAATATAATGAATATATAGACTAATATAATGAATATATAGGCTAATATAATGAATATATAGGCTAATATAGTGAATATATAGACATATATAATGAATATATAGACTAATATAATGAATATATAGGCTAATATAATGAATATATAGGCAAATGTAATGAACATATAGACATATATAATGAATATATAGGCTAATATAATGAATATATAGGCTAATATAGTGCATATATAGGCTAATATAATGAATATATAGGCTAATATAATGAATATATAGGCAAATATAATGAATATATAGAGTAATATAATGAAAATATAGGCTAATATAATGAATATATAGGCAAATATAATGAATATATAGGCAAATATAATGAATATGTAGGCAAATATAATGAATATATAGGCTAATATAATGAATATATAGGCTAATATAGTGAATATATAGACATATATAATGAATATATAGACTAATATAATGAATATATAGGCTAATATAATGAATATATAGGCAAATGTAATGAACATATAGACATATATAATGAATATATAGGCTAATATAATGGATATATAGACATATATAATGAATATATAGGCAAATATAATGAATATATAGGCTAATATAGTGAATTTATAGGCTAATATAATGAATATATAGGCTAATATAATGGATATATAGACATATATAATGAATATATAGGCAAATATAATGAATATATAGGCTAATATAATGAATATATAGGAAAATATAATGAATATATAGACTAATATAATGAATATATAGGCTAATATAATGAATATATAGGCTAATATAGTGAATATATAGACATATATAATGAATATATAGACTAATATAATGAATATATAGGCTAATATAATGAATATATAGGAAAATATAATGAATATATAGACTAATATAATGAATATATAGGCTAATATAATGAATATATAGGCTAATATAGTGAATATATAGACATATATAATGAATATATAGACTAATATAATGAATATATAGGCTAATATAATGAATATATAGGCAAATGTAATGAATATATAGAGTAATATAACGAATATATAGGCTAATATAGTGCATATATAGGCTAATATAATGAATATATAGGCTAATATAATGAATATATAGGCAAATATAATGAATATATAGAGTAATATAATGAAAATATAGGCTAATATAATGAATATATAGGCAAATATAATGAATATATAGGCAAATATAATGAATATGTAGGCAAATATAATGAATATATAGGCTAATATAATGAATATATAGGCTAATATAGTGAATATATAGACATATATAATGAATATATAGACTAATATAATGAATATATAGGCTAATATAATGAATATATAGGCAAATGTAATGAACATATAGACATATATAATGAATATATAGGCTAATATAGTGCATATATAGGCTAATATAATGAATATATAGGCAAATATAATGAATATATAGACTAATATAATGAAAATATAGGCTACTATAATGAATATATAAGCAAATATAATGAATATATAGGCAAATATAATGAATATATAGGCAAATATAATTAATATATAGGCAAATATAATGAATATATAGGCAAATAAAATGAATATATAGGCTAATATTATGAATATATAGGCTAATATAATGACTATATAGGCTAATATAGTGAATTTATAGGCTTATATAATGAATATATAGGCTAATATAATGGATATATAGACATATATAATGAATATATAGGCTAATATAATGAATATATAGGCTAACATAGTGATTTTATAGGCTAATATAATGAATATATAGGCTAAAATAATGGATATATAGACATATATGATGAATATATAGGTAAATATAATGAATATATAGGCTAATATAATGAATATATAGGAAAATATAATGAATATATAGACTAATATAATGAATATATAGGCTAATATAATGAATATATAGGCTAATATAGTGAATATATAGACATATATAATGAATATATAGACTAATATAATGAATATATAGGCTAATATAATGAATATATAGGAAAATATAATGAATATATAGACTAATATAATGAATATATAGGCTAATATAATGAATATATAGGCAAATGTAATGAACATAGACATATATAATGAATATATAGGCTAATATAATGAATATATAGGCTAATATAGTGCATATATAGGCTAATATAATGAATATATAGGCTAATATAATGAATATATAGGCTAATATAGTGCATATATAGGCTAATATAATGAATATATAGGCTAATATAATGCATATATAGACATATATAATGAATATATAGGCTAATATAATTAATATATAGACATATAATGAATATATAGACATATGATTATATAGACTAATATAATGAATATATGGGCCAATATAATGAATATATAGGCTAATATAGTGAATATATAGGCTAATATAGTGAATATATAGGCTAATATAATGAATATTTAGGCTAATATAATGAATATATAGGCTAATATAATGCATATATAGGCTAATATAGTGAATATATAGGCTAATATAATGAATATATAGGCTAATATAATGAATATATAGGCTAATATAGTGAATATATAGGCTAATATAGTGAATGTATAGGCTAATATAATGAATATATAGGAAAATATAATGAATATATAGACTAATATAATGAATATATAGGCTAATATAATGAATATATAGGCTAATATAGTGAATATATAGACATATATAATGAATATATAGACTAATATAATGAATATATAGGCTAATATAGTGAATATATAGACATATATAATGAATATATAGACTAATATAATGAATATATAGGCTAATATAATGAATATATAGGAAAATATAATGAATATATAGACTAATATAATGAATATATAGGCTAATATAATGAATATATAGGCTAATATAGTGAATATATAGACATATATAATGAATATATAGACTAATATAATGAATATATAGGCTAATATAATGAATATATAGGCAAATGTAATGAACATATAGACATATATAATGAATATATAGGCTAATATAGGGCATATATAGGCTAATATAATGAATATATAGGCTAATATAATGAATATATAGGCTAATATAGTGAATATATAGGCTAATATAATGAATATATAGGCTAATATAATGCATATATAGGCTAATATAGTGCATATATAGGCTAATATAATGAATATATAGGCTAATATAATGCATATATAGACATATATAATGAATATATAGGCTAATATAATTAATATATAGACATATAATGAATATATAGACGTATAATGAATATATAGACTAATATAATGAATATATGGGCCAATATAATGAATATATAGGCTAATATAGTGAATATATAGGCTAATATAGTGAATATATAGGCTAATATAATGAATATATAGGCCAATATAATGCATATATAGGCTAATATAGTGAATATATAGGCTAATATAATGAATATATAGGCTAATATAGTGAATATATAGGCTAATATAGTGAATATATAGGCTAATATAATGAATATATAGGCTAATATAATGCATATATAGGCTAATATAGTGAATATATAGGCTAATATAATGAATATATAGGCTAATATAGTGAATATATAGGCTAATATAGTGAATGTATAGGCTAATATAATGAACGTATAGGCTAATATAATGAACGTATAGGCTAATATAGTGAACATATAGGCTATAGTGAACATATAGGCTAATATAGTGAATATATAGGCTAATATAGTGAATATATAGGCTAATATAATGAATATATAGGCTAATATAATGAATATATAGGCTAATATAATTAATATATAGGCTAATATAATGAATATATAGGCTAATATAATGCATATATAGGCTAATATAATGAATATATAGGCTAATATAATTAATATATAGGCTAATATAATGAATATATAGGCTAATATAATTAATATATAGGCTAATATAATGCATATATAGGCTAATATAATGAATATATAGGCTAATATAATTAATATATAGGCTAATATAATGAATATATAGGCTAATATAATTAATATATAGGCTAATATAATTAATATATAGGCTAATATAATGCATATATAGGCTAATATAATTAATATATAGGCTAATATAATTAATATATAGGCTAATAAAGTGCGTCAGTTTGGCGCCCGGAAGCCCACTCGTAGCCTTGCACGCTGTGATTATCTAGGCCTGAACTACTCGTGTGATATTGCTCATATATACAAACAGTGCATTTTTCATTCAGTCACTGTAATTAAAATATTATTGTTTAATTAGCTCATATGTAGAGTTAGATAATGCTTTAACTGTAAATAGTTCTCATTTTAAATTAGGTCACAGAATATTGAAAAATGTCATTAAGTGTTTAAACCAGCCTTTACTGAACATTAATTACATGAGAATTAAGAATTCATTAAAATGTTTCAAATAATATTAAACCTGTCCCCAAAGCTAAACATATCCACTTAAAAAATTATAAATATAATGCTGTCAATATGAAATGCACACAAATACTCATTAGGTTGTTAAAAACTCCCTGTGGTGAAAATCAAGTTTTTAATGTTGTTTATATGTATATGTGTTGTTTTTAATATGCTTTCAGACAAACCATGTGCAAATTCATAAATCAACAGCATTGCTGAGTATTTTCTCCTTAAAATGCAGTGAAACAAAGACAGTCTGACGTCACAAACTACCTTGTGACCAATCACATCAACGTGTGGGCGAGTGGAGGCGGGGCTAATTTGCATTTTAACGCAAACTAAATGAGGAAAGTTAAATTCAAGCTATTTTAAGGCATGAAGACATTTTCTTGTTTTTTTCCCCTCAACATTTTGTGATGAAAGAGGAGTTTTAAGGGATACAATTACAGAGGGTGATTTTAAAACATAATTTATGTTTAGAGGTAGGTTTATGCAGTATACAAATTATTTCAATGGAAAGTCCCTATAGAAACCCAGCATGTGCGTCCGTGTGTGTGCGCATTTAATGTATTTGTGAACATTTTAAGAAATCCTTAATTCTAATGTAATGTCCAATAAAGCACTTTATTAATGTCATTTTCCAATATTGTGACCTAATCTAAAGTGAGAACTATTAACTGTTAATAAATTGCATTATCTAACTTAATAACATATTTATAAGTGCTTTGTTACCGTATAACTGCATACAAATTGGGCACAATGCACTGTTGATTTTCCGTGCAGTTTTTTCACAGGTGTTTTATCCTCATTTTGAATTATGCATTGCATTGTGTTTTAGTGCTAAAGGTAAAGTCCGTAAATGAACAGAAATACCAGCAGCTCTTCTGTTTTTCAATAGATTGTTTTTCTTAGAGTGCATCAGTGAATCTTGTGTTTTAATCTAATTTTATCGTACTTAAACACTTCTGGAAAATGCAATAAAATGAGTCTAGAGATTGTGGTTAATATCACTTACGGAAAATAGAGTCAAGTGCATTGCATTGTAGGATGTATGCAGTGTGCGCTAGCATGCTGCAAATATTGGTAAATGTCGTGCCATCCAGACAATTTATATACTGCATTTCTAGTATGAGAATTATGCCATTCCGACCATAGCCACTGTCTCCTCCTGAGAGAAAAAACAGACACGCTCAACACATGTAAATAGAAACGAGCACCAAATGTTGCCTTGTTCTCCGTTTCAGCAAGCATGCAATGAATTTGGCAGAACTTTCCAGAATGCACGGGCACGACGCTTTCAGTGGCGTTACAGACTACACCAGCTCATATCCTGATTTCAAGGATCAAACTTTGTTTCAAAAATCATTTAATCTTGTTAGACAAAGGAGACTTACGGGGTAAAACACGAAAAAAAGCCTGCCGCAAAAACGCATGCAGAAACCTTCAATAGTGAGATGAACAAATTGCTACTCTGAATTTCCAGAAGACAACAGCAAAAACAATGGTCTTTTCTGAATGAAAATGTTTCTGTGAAGACAAGCAAACAAAAGCGGATGGCAGTGACACTCGCTATGGAAGGGCTTTGTTTGCAGATCATGTCTATGTACGGGTGCGTGTGGGTGTTTGCATGCGTCGCAGGTGTGTGTTTTGGAGTTGCAAGTACATTGTTAAGACAGGAGCAACAAAATCTCAGTTGTGATTGTTAGGTTGTCAGGAGAGAATCGGTGGTCCAAAGGGATATATAAGATATATAATAATAAGGCGAGAGGTTTATTTGATTGAAACATGCAATACACATATTAGGCGTGTGTGACTTTATATGTGTAGAGCATGTTTTAACCAAATAAACTAAAGACCTTACATTAAGATATATAATAATAATTACGAATGCATGGATATATTTTACATTTTGTGTTGAAACATGCAATCATATGAGCGAATAAGTCAAAGCAATATAGAGGCCATTTTATCAGTGATCTCAAACAACTGTACCACACTGTATATACAATAGAGAAAGAGAAGGAGGAGAAAAAAATATACTCAACACGTAACATGTAATACTCCACATGCTCCGATATTATATAACAGGAGCTGGGAGCGTCAGGGAAGCTCCTCTGCCATGTAATAACATCTCTATCAGCTCTCCCGCGGGAGCAGGGCCTGTCAGCGCGCGGCTCCGGAGAGACTCGTCTTTACACAGGCACCTCGTTTGTTTAATGTTAATCGACTCAAGTCGCGTGCTGCTAAACACCATGACCTCACTCCTCAAACATCGCAGAGTCACCTGACCTCGCAGAACAATGAAAACAGAGCGCATTTTACACAGTTATACTTTTGATTGTCTTGTGCTTTAGTGAGAAGAAATACGGTAAAGGCAGACTGATATAATAGACAGACAGACAGATATAATGGTAGATAGACAGACAGATATAATGATAGACAGACAAAAAAGACAGAATGATAGATAGACAGACAGATATAATGATAGATATGGATAGATGTGTTAGACAGAACAGTAAACAGACAGATAGATAGATGTGTTAGACAGATACAAACAGACGGATGGACAGACGGATAGATAGATGTGTTAGACAGATACAAACAGACGGATAGATAGATGTGTTAGACAGATACAAACAGACGGATGGACAGACGGATAGATAGATGTGTTAGACAGATACAAACAGACGGATGGACAGACGGATAGATAGATGTGTTAGACAGATACAAACAGACGGATAGATAGATGTGTTAGACAGATACAAACAGACGGATGGACAGACGGATAGATAGATGTGTTAGACAGATACAAACAGACCGATAGATAGATGTGTTAGACAGATACAACCAGACCGATGGACAGACGGATAGATAGATGTGTTAGACAGATACAAGCAGACGGATGGACAGACGGATAGATAGATGTGTTAGACAGATACAAACAGATGGATAGATAGATGTGTTAGACAGATACAAACAGACGGATGGACAGACGGATAGATAGATGTGTTAGACAGATACAAACAGACGGATGGACAGACGGATAGATAGATAGATGTGTTAGACAGATACAAACAGACAGATAGATAGATGTGTTAGACAGATACAAACAGACAGATGGACAGACGGATAGATAGATGTGTTAGACAGATACAAACAGACGGATAGATAGATGTGTTAGACAGATACAAACAGACGGATAGATAGATGAGTTAGACAGATACAAACAGACGGATGGACAGACGGATAGATGTGTTAGACAGATACAAACAGACGGATGGACAGACGGATAGATAGATGTGTTAGACAGATACAAACAGACGGATAGATAGATGTGTTAGACAGATACAAACAGACAGATAGATAGATGTGTTAGACAGATACAAACAGACGGATGGACAGACGGATAGATGTGTTAGACAGATACAAACAGACGGATGGACAGACAGATAGATAGATGTGTTAGACAGATACAAACAGACGGATAGATAGATGTGTTAGACAGATACAAACAGACGGATAGATAGATGTGTTAGACAGATACAAACAGACGGATAGATAGATGTGTTAGACAGATACAAACAGACGGATAGATAGATGTGTTAGACAGATACAAACAGACGGATGGACAGACGGATAGATGTGTTAGACAGATACAAACAGACGGATAGATGTGTCAGACAGATACAAACAGACGGATAGATAGATGTGTTAGACAGATACAAACAGACGGATGGATAGACGGATAGATAGATGTGTTAGACAGATACAAACACAGTTGGACAGACGGATAGATAGATAGATGTGTTAGACAGACACAAACAGACGGATAGATAGATGTGTTAGACAGATACAAACAGACAGATAGATAGATGCGTTAGACAGATACAAACAGACGGATAGATAGATGTCTTAGACAGATACAAACAGATGGATAGATAGATGTGTTAGACAGAACAGTAAACAGACGGATAGATAGATGTGTTAGACAGAACAGTAAAGAGACGGATAGATAGATGTGTTTGACAGACACAAACAGATGGATAGATAGATGTGTTAGACAGAACAGTAAACAGACGGATAGATAGATGTGTTAGACAGATACAAACAGACGTATGGACAGACGGAGAGATAGATGTGTTAGACAGATACAAACAGACGGATGGACAGACGGATAGATAGATGTGTTAGACAGATACAAACAGACGGATGGACAGACGGATAGATAGATGTGTTAGACAGATACAAACAGACGGATGGACAGACGGATAGATAGATGTGTTAGACAGATACAAACAGACGGATGGACAGACGGATAGATAGATGTGTTAGACAGATACAAACAGACGGATGGACAGACGGATAGATAGATGTGTTAGACAGATACAAACAGACGGATGGACAGACGGATAGATAGATGTGTTAGACAGATACAAACAGACGGATGGACAGACGGGTAGATAGATGTGTTAGACAGACACAAACAGACGGATAGATAGATGTGTTAGACAGATACAAACAGACAGATGGACAGACGGATAGATAGATGTGTTAGACAGATACAAACAGACAGATGGACAGATGGATAGATAGATGTGTTAGACAGATACAAACAGACGGATGGACAGACGGATAGATAGATGTGTTAGACAGACACAAACAGACGGATAGATAGATGTGTTAGACAGATACAAACAGAGGGATGGACAGACGGATAGATAGATGTGTTAGACAGATACAAACAGACGGATGGACAGACGGATAGATAGATGTGTTAGACAGATACAAACAGACGGATAGATAGATGTGTTAGACAGATACAAACAGACGGATGGACAGACGGATAGATAGATGTGTTAGACAGATACAAACAGACGGATGGACAGACGGATAGATAGATGTGTTAGACAGAACAGTAAACAGACGGATAGATAGATGTGTTAGACAGATACAAACAGACGGATGGACAGACGGATAGATAGATGTGTTAGACAGATACAAACAGATGGATAGACAGACGGATAGATAGATGTGTTAGACAGAACAGTAAACAGACGGATAGATAGATGTGTTAGACAGATACAAACAGACGGATAGATAGATGTGTTAGACAGATACAAACAGACGGATAGATAGATGTCTTAGACAGATACAAACAGATGGATAGATAGATGTGTTAGACAGAACAGTAAACAGACGGATAGATAGATGTGTTAGACAGAACAGTAAAGAGACGGATAGATAGATGTGTTAGACAGAACAGTAAAGAGACAGATAGATAGATGTGTTTGACAGACACAAACAGATGGATAGATAGATGTGTTAGACAGAACAGTAAACAGACGGATAGATAGATGTGTTAGACAGATACAAACAGACGTATGGACAGACGGAGAGATAGATGTGTTAGACAGATACAAACAGACGGATGGACAGACGGATAGATAGATGTGTTAGACAGATACAAACAGACGGATGGACAGACGGATAGATAGATGTGTTAGACAGATACAAACAGACGGATGGACAGACGGATAGATAGATGTGTTAGACAGATACAAACAGACGGATGGACAGACGGATAGATAGATGTGTTAGACAGATACAAACAGACGGATGGACAGACGGATAGATAGATGTGTTAGACAGATACAAACAGACGGATGGACAGACGGATAGATAGATGTGTTAGACAGACACAAACAGACGGATAGATAGATGTGTTAGACAGATACAAACAGACAGATGGACAGACGGATAGATAGATGTGTTAGACAGATACAAACAGACAGATGGACAGATGGATAGATAGATGTGTTAGACAGATACAAACAGACGGATGGACAGACGGATAGATAGATGTGTTAGACAGACACAAACAGACGGATAGATAGATGGATAGATAGATGTGTTAGACAGACACAAACAGACGGATAGATAGATGTGTTAGACAGATACAAACAGAGGGATGGACAGACGGATAGATAGATGTGTTAGACAGATACAAACAGACGGATGGACAGACGGATAGATAGATGTGTTAGACAGATACAAACAGACGGATAGATAGATGTGTTAGACAGATACAAACAGACGGATGGACAGACGGATAGATAGATGTGTTAGACAGATACAAACAGACGGATGGACAGACGGATAGATAGATGTGTTAGACAGAACAGTAAACAGACGGATAGATAGATGTGTTAGACAGATACAAACAGACGGATGGACAGACGGATAGATAGATGTGTTAGACAGATACAAACAGATGGATAGACAGACGGATAGATAGATGTGTTAGACAGAACAGTAAACAGACGGATAGATAGATGTGTTAGACAGATACAAACAGACGGATAGATAGATGTGTTAGACAGATACAAACAGACGGATAGACAGACAGATAGATAGATGTGTTAGACAGATACAAACAGACGGATAGATAGATTTGTTAGACAGATACAAACAGATGGATAGACAGACGGATAGATAGATGTGTTAGACAGAACAGTAAACAGACGGATGGACAGACAGGCATGCTGTTGTCTTTGGACTAGCGCTCCGCTCTTCACGGCCCGCTGACGTCCAGGGTCGTCCCACCTGTTGAGGCCACAGAGCCGCACCCCTCCTCTCGTCCCCTGCTGAACAAACGTGTCTTACACTAAATGCTCCCCATTGTGGAGCTGAATACAGTAGCAGGTGTTGGTTCCTCCGCATCACGTGCAGACGAGCCATCAAAGGCCAGCTCGGCGAGTTTGAAGACTTCCTCACAGCTCTGAACAATGCGCTCGCTGAGGAACTGTTATAGGTCACATATGGCCGACACACGTTTGCCTTGCGACAGGCGTTCGTGAATCGACAAGAAAACCCGATAATGCCATAGCAGAGATGGAGGGAGAGAAAGGGGGGTGGAGGATGAAAAAAAGGCAGTGATTGAATAACAGTAATTAAAGCGGTTATTCGTTCGGCGAGCACCTGCGTGAAGGATGATATTACTCCTTAATTCAGCTCAGTTTAACTTCCCTCAGCCGCTGCTTTTCAACTACACCTCATTAATCGCTGATTGGCATCGAGCTGTTTGCGGGAACAAAATGTTTACTCTCCTCGAACCTCTTTCTCAAGGGCTAGTTTCATGTTTTTCTTTACCTTGCACATTATTCAAAGGCTGGATATTTTTACAGCTAGAGACAGGAAAAACCATTAAAGACTCCCAGGTTTCATTTGAGACACAGAGAGCGAGATCTGGAGGTGCTTTTCAGCCCAAACCGATGTTCGCTGCAAGCCGTCCATTGATTTCCGATATGGAAGCAAAAGTGAGACGCACAAATGCTGTTTTTTTTGTTTTGTGAGAATGCCCACGTCCGATATTCACAGCGACGCAAAAGGCAATTGTAAATATAATGACGGTTTCCAAACATATGGAAGCCCAACAGTGTCTAATTGAGATCAAGACTTTTGCTCTCATGATTTAAACATTGACAAAACAAGACTATTCCATCGCCTCTCAAAATATAGAATTAAATAATTAAGTATTATAATATACTGGCAAAACAAGATTAAAAGTAACAAATGCATGGCCTCTAAAAACAAAAAAACTAAATATTATACTATACTGACAAACAAAAACAAAAAAAAACTGCATGGCCTTACAAAGAAAATAAAAAAAAATTACCAAAAGGTTAAAACTCAACTTAAGCTTAACTTTATTTAAAAAATCCTCTACCTGTGGGAATTTGTAAAGTAAGGATACTTGTTTCTGGCATTGAATAAAAAAATAATAAAAAGGTAATTGTGACTTTTCATCTCCCAATTCTTACTTTTTCCCCACAGGATTGTGAGATATAAAGTCCAATCTGAGGAAAAAACACTAACTTTGCTCACGGTTGAGAATTTATATCTTGCAATTCTGAATTTTTTTCTAACAATAGTTTTTTTTTTCTTCTTCTTCTTCTTGCAACTGCAATATTAATTCTCATAATTCAGACTATTCCTTGCAATTTTGACTTCCCCCCCCTCCCAATTACGAGTTTATATTATGTAATTCGGACTTTTTTCTCACAATTGAGAGTTTAAATCTCACAATTCAGACTTTTTTTGCAATTCTAATGTTTGTCCTCGCAGCGGTAAGTTTATATCTCGCAGTTCTCGCAATATGACTTTTTCCTTGAAATTCTGATTTTTTTTTGGAGTTAAATCAGATTTTTCAACTCTCCTGAAAGACGATCCAAACCTTTTCATTCGCTCCGCAGTGTCTTTTCGCGTCTTTGCATTGGCTTAACATTTCATTCACGTCTAGTCTAGTTTCTTGAAATTCTGACTTCTCACAATGACTTTTTATTTGCAATTCTTTCGCAATTTACTTTTTCTCCCCTTGCAACTGTTTAAATCTCTCAAAAAAAAAATTGTGTTGTAAATCTGACTTTTTTCCCCTTCACAATTACAGGTTTATATCTCACAATTCTTACTTTTTTGCAATTCTAACTTTTCCTCACAATTCAGATTTTTCTTACAATTGATTTTTTTCCCCTCACAATAACGAGTTTATATCTCGCAATTTTGATACTCTCACAATAGCGAGTTTCCATGCAATTCAGTTTTTTTCCTCTCTCGCATTTGCACGTTTATATCTCACAATCCAGACTTCCTCACAATCCAGATTTTTTTTCTCACAATCCATACTTTTTTTAACATGCAATTTTCAACTTTATATCATGCAATTGTAAAAATAAAGTATGAATTGCGTTATGTAAATTTGCCAATGAGAGGTAAAAAAGTGAGAACTGAGAGATTAAAAAATTTATTGGGATCCATTTCGGTAAATGATCAGTAGATTTACTGAATGCTCGTTCCTCGCTGTGCAGTGTAACTGAAGAGTGGAATAATGGCAAAAGTTCAAAGTGACAAATGGGTCCAAATCAGTTAGTTACTCCTTTTCGTGTTAGTGAGAGAGCTGCATTTTTAAGCTCAATATTTCCTCGTCACCAGCCAGTGCTAATGCAGAAACCCTTTACAAGACATTGAAATGCTTTCAGATGAGAGAGATTTCTTTCTTTTTTTAAAACGGACACACTTATTTGGGAGAGAATACCTTCTGTTTATTGGATTTTCAGCCATTTCATTGAGCACCATCCTCTTTTTAAGGTGAAAATAAAAAATGGTATTGAGCAGCGCGGGTTTGTGCATCATATTGTGCTTGATGCAATGTAGGTCAGTGTTCTGCAGCGCCGCAGATAAGACACGGGGAACAAGTGTTGTGTGTACTTACAAGCAAATATCTGTCAAAATAGCAATTGACAGATCTACAAGAGCGCTTTTGGCTTGGGACGTGTTCCTCCGTCATTAGCATTTTCAAAAAAAAGGCCAGAGATTTGGGCCTATCAGCCTTGACTCGCTGCAGCGCTGGGCTGGCCCAGGTTGTTATCTGTTCAGTACAGAGGTGCAGCTGTTTAGCGAATGGATTTGCTGATTTTTAAAGGGAGATGAGGGGGGAAAAGAGAGAGAGAAGAATCAGGTACTAACAACAAGCCTCTCTGCAAAACAAGCCTTCAGAATTCCACAGACCTTACCTTGCGTCTGAAGCCCGCAATATTTTTTGGAAAAGACACACACACAAAAAAAAAGCATGAAAAAATGTTTTCTTTATTCACTCTCCAGTCTCCTGAGGGGTCCACTCCACCCTGGTGGACCGACGAGGCAGAGAGGAAGGGGAACAAATGTGTCGCTTTAGGTGGTATGGGGATGCGGCTGGCAAGTGAGCCACCTTTGTCTGAAGCAATCCCAGCGTGGCGCGGGCGCGCACACACACACACACACACACACACGTGGAGGAATTCTGGCCCTAGCGGGGCAAAGGGAGCGGGCCAGAGGGAAAAAGGGTGCCTGCCTTTACTGAAGCTTCGTGCGTGCAGAGACACATAATCACGCACATCAGTGTTTCCTGCACCGGAGCGGCGGTATACTGACAGTTTTATATCGCTTCTACAGTCACTGGATTACACAGGAATAAATCCATCAGACATCGGTTTGAATTAATTTCTTATATACACTAACAATCAAACGTTTGGGGTCGGTAACATTTTTAAACATTTTGAAATAGTCACCAAGGCTGCGGTTATTTAATCAAAAATACAGTATTTTTTTTTTTAAAACAGCTGGAATATATAGTAACATGTAATGTATTCCTGTGATCAAAGCTGAATTCATCATCATTACTCCAGTCTTCAGTGTCACATGATCCTTCAGAAATCACTCTTATGAGGATTTGATGCATAACATTTATGATTATTATTAATGTTGAAACTGTTGTGTTGATATATTTTTGTGTAAACTGTGATGCATTGTTTTTTTCAGAATTCTTTGGTAAATGGAATTTGCTTTAAATAATACTTTGTAAAATTATAAATGTCTTTACTGTCACTTTTGATTAATTTAATGCACCTTACTGAGTCCAAACATATATTAAATATAAATGTATATTATATTTTACATTTGTTCGAAGACCTTGACATTACGAGCATAATGCTCTGCTGTTTGAGGTACAGTAAGGATAAATATATAATATTGTGTGTGTGTGTGTGTGTGTGTGTGTGTGTGTGTGTGTGTGTGTGTGTGTGTGTGTGTGTGTGTGTGTGTGTGTGTGTGTGTGTGTGTGTGAGCCTGTTTATGTGGTTTATGAGGACACAAATTTGTATAACTACATGGGTATTACACTGGTATTACCCTATAAATGTGGTTTATGAGGACATATCAAATGTCCTCATAATTCAAATGGCCTTAAAAACATACTAAATGATGTTTTTTTGAAAAAGTAAAAATGCAGAATGTTTCCTGTGATGGGTAGGTTTAGGGGCAGGGGCAGTGTAAGGGGATAGAAAATACGGTTTGTACAGTATAAAAACCATTACGCCTATGGAGAGTCCCTGTAAACCACATAGACCAACGTGTGTGTGTGTGTGTGTGTGTGTGTGTGTGTGTGTGTGTGTGTGTGTGATGGGTAGGTTTAGGGGTAGGGGCAGTGTAAGGGGATAGAAAATACGGTTTGTACAGTATAAAAACCATTACGCCTATGGAGAGTCCCTGTAAACCACATAGACCAACGTGTGTGTGTGTGTGTGTGTGTGTGTGTGTGTGTGTGTGTGTGTGTGTGTGTGTGTGTGTGTGTGTGTGTGTGTGTGTGTGTGATGGGTAGGTTTAGGGGTAGGGGCAGTGTAAGGGGATAGAAAATACGGTTTGTACAGTATAAAAACCATTACGCCTATGGAGAGTCCCTGTAAACCACATAGACCAACGTGTGTGTGTGTGTGTGTGTGTGTGTGTGTGTGTGTGTGTGTGTGTGTGTGTGTGTGTGTGTGTGTGTGTGTGTGTGTGTGTGTGTGTGTAGTATGTTGTAATGTCATCTTTTATGACTGAAGGCCAGTGTCACTGACACTAATACCGAAACTGAAAATTAATGATAGACATTCAACATTACAGTATTAATGAAAGCTATATCAATTTTAACATTTATTAGGCTTTAAAAAATAACTTATAATTTATGGAAACTTTAAACAATCTTTACATAAATCCTTTATAATAAATGTCATATTTACCTGTGGCCTTCATATCAATATACAAAAAATTGAAGTTATCAAACAGTCTGCACTAAATGCATAAATGATACATTAATTATAGATGAATCCTTATTAAAGCTTGTGATTCCTCTGTTCCCTTTGTTCTGTGATGAACGACAGACATCATTAGTGGCTGCTGTCATATATAAATATTAGAAATATAATATAATAAAGTACGTTTTTAAGTCTAATTTCAGGGTTGAAGGAAACAGCGGTACACATGGAGAAACCGTATCCGTCGGGCCTTCATTTTACACGGCAGCAGAAGCACGAAGTGATCATCAGAAAATGATAAAACTCATTATAGGGTCACGGTAAAGATGCTCTTGTGGCTAATCAAAACATTTTTCATTTAAAGGGCTTAAAAAAAAAACAAATAGAGATGCAGGTGCTTTTGAAAATGTATTCATTTTATGCCATTTCCCCCATAATTCCTTTCCATTACTGCTCTTCATTTCGCCTGTCTATTGAGTGGGTGTCCAAACTAACAATTAAACTATTGTTAAGAGAACAGAAAGCCGGAGGAGTTGCCATTTCAGGAGATAATAATCAAATATCACTCCACCGTAATCACTGTTAAACTACTTAACCCTCAATCTCACGCACGCAAAACTAAGACCAGTGAGGAAAGTATCACTCAAAAAGGGTTTGAAACTTCTTAAAATCTATTAAAAGTTCTGCCTTCGGCTCGGTGAAGCAGTTTAAGCGCATGTTACCGAGCATCACCTGCCGACTGTCGCAATATCCCAGCTTTACATGTGCTTTTCTCCTCTTACAGCTCGGGTGGGGAATGTTTTCTTGGCCTGCGCCGAGGTCTGACAGATGCTGCCCATCCAAAAGACTCTCCACTCTGCCAAAAATATCAGGCAGGAAATTAGGGAAGGCAATCTATTATTTAAAACAACAAGCGACAGTTCATATGCTTGTGCAACTCTGGAGCGCATCGCTTCGCAGCGCGCGAGCCCGGAGCCATCTGACTTTACTCAAAGTGCAGAGGAACGACCGCAAACTCGCCTCGCTGCGTTTAGCTCCCCGTAAGCCCCCTTCAACCGCATAATGACTTCTGCACTGAGACGATATAAAATAAACACCTTCAAGCCGGTCTATTAGACAACACTTAAAATCATTCCTCCTCTTTTTTTGGTTTGCGGGGGGAAGGGGTGGCGTCTTAATTACTTCCTTGTTGGAGTGAGCTTGAACGTTAACGAGGGATGCTCCTTTCTCTCGGCGGCGAGCGTGTGTAGTTTATTCGTATAATCAGCTAGCTGTCGGAGACTGGATTAGCCCCTCCACGGCGAGTGAAGTGTTTAACATGGCACGCACGATGGGCTCAAACAAGCTCTCTGCCTGCCTTCTCTCCACAAACACTCATTGTCATTAATTCGATTTGCTTATCGCCCCTTCCCCCCCTTTATAAAAGCTCTCCAATTCACGATCGGCAGCCTCTCCTTTCAAACACCAGTGCAAATGAATGCTAAGGTAGAGATAAATTAAGATGAAGAATTGTAAAATGTTTCCAGTTGGAAGAGTGTTGATTACTAAGGCTCCGGTCCTGCAGGATTACCTGCGATTTATCCTCATATTTTGGGATGCCTCGCCCTCCGCGTTACGTTCTTCTCTCCGGGGGCTGCGGAAAGCAGCTTGCATGCACCTCTGCCAAAAGAGTTTATTAGAGCAAATGGTATTGTAAGCCCTATGGAAGGCATACCTTATGTGAAGATTTAAAAGATATTAAGAAGATTGTGAGGCCCAGAACCCAGGTGTGTCGGGTAATAGTCATTGTCTTGTACACAGGGCAAGGTGCCAGCGAGAGAGGCTAGAGAACACCCCAGGCGGCTCTAATTTACACCCAAGTCGAGAGATTCCTAGACGCTGCTGAGTCTTTACTAGCTCTGCCTTATATTACCAGGATAATAGAGTAATATGGGTGAGACAGACACACGTGGGATAAACCACAAGTTCAGCTCCTCGTCTGGTTGAGCATTGAGTTTAGACTAAAATAGCAATTGAGCGTCCCTGATTGGACCAGCAGCCCAGAGAGAACACTGTATGCATTTATGTATATCTAATATAATATCTTACACTGCCCTGTGATTTTTTTCGGCAAATTGTGTGTTGAAGTGCCTTGAAACTTGCAGCATTATTTAATATGTTGGCGTGTTTAAATCACAGCTCGTCCAGAGCAGCTTAGCTCAATAAAGCCACAGTTTTATCCTAATCTCCTCCATCGCTTTAAAATATTATTCATTGCAGAATTCAAACAGGTCAAATACATTTTCTGGTCTGCACCAACTCGATCACATGATCTGCTCTGTGCTATTGTGTCTCTGGACCGGAGCTGCAGCGGTTTTACTGACTTGAAACAAAATATCGCCCCAATGGAAAGCAAATTTACACTTTCCACTATATTGTGTTCTGTCTGAATCGCCTCCTATCCCCTATATAGTGCACTGTCTGATCGTTCCCTATCCCCTATATTGTGCTCTGTCTGATCGTTCCCTATCCCCTATATAGTGCTCTGTCTGATCGTTCCCTATCCCCTATATAGTGCTCTGTCTGATCGTTCCCCATCCCCTATATAGTGCTCTGTCTGATCGTTCCCTATCCCCTATATAGTGCTCTGTCTGATCGTTCCCTATCCCCTATATAGAGCACTGTATGATCGTTCCCTATCCCCTATATAGAGCACTGTCTGATCGTTCCCTATCCCCTATATAGTGCTCTATCTGATCGTTCCCTATCCCCTATATAGAGCACTGTCTGATCGTTCCCTATCCCCTATATAGTGCTCTGTCTGATCGTTCCCCATCCCCTATATAGTGCTCTGTCTGATCGTTCCCTATCCCCTATATAGTGCTCTGTCTGATCGTTCCCTATCCCCTATATAGTGCTGTCTGATCGTTCCCCATCCCCTATATAGTGCTCTGTCTGATCGTTCCCTATCCCCTATATAGTGCTCTGTCTGATCGTTCCCTATCCCCTATATAGTGCTCTGTCTGATCGTTCCCCATCCCCTATATAGTGCTCTGTCTGATCGTTCCCTATCCCCTATATAGTGCTCTGTCTGATCGTTCCCTATCCCCTATATAGTGCTGTCTGATCGTTCCCCATTCCCTATATAGTGCTCTGTCTGATCGTTCCCCAACCCCTATATAGTGCTCTGTCTGATCGTTCCCTATCCCCTATATAGTGCTCTGTCTGATCGTTCCCTATCCCCTATATAGTGCACTGTCTGATCGTTCCCTATCCCCTATATAGTGCTCTGTCTGATCGTTCCCTATCCCCTATATAGTGCTCTGTCTGATCTTTCCCTATCCCCTATATAGTGCACTGTCTGATCGTTCCCTATCCCCTATATAGAGCACTGTCTGATCGTTCCCTATCCCCTATATAGTGCTCTGTCTGATCGTTCCCTATCCCCTATATAGAGCACTGTCTGATCGTTCCCTATCCCCTATATAGTGCACTGTCTGATCGTTCCCTATCCCCTATATTGTGCTCTGTCTGATCGTTCTCTATCCCCTATATTGTGCTCTGTCTGATCGTTCCCTATCCCCTATATAGTGCTCTGTCTGATCGTTCCCTATCCCCTATATAGTGCACTGTCTGATCATTTCCTATCCCCTATATAGTGCTCTGTCTGATCGTTCCCTATCCCCTATATAGTGCTCTGTCTGATCTTTCCCTATCCCCTATATATAGTGCACTGTCTGATCGTTCCCTATCCCCTATATAGAGCACTGTCTGATCGTTCCCTATCCCCTATATAGTGCTCTGTCTGATCGTTCCCTATCCCCTATATAGAGCACTGTCTGATCAATCCCTATTACCTATATAGTGCTCTGTCTGATCGTTCTCTATCCCCTATATAGTGCTCTGTCTGATCGTTCCCTATCCCCTATATAGTGCTCTGTCTGATCGTTCTCTATCCCCTATATAGTGCTCTGTCTGATCGTTCCCTATCCCCTATATTGTGCTCTGTCTGATCTTTCCCTATCCCCTATATAGTGCTCTGTCTGATCGTTCCCTCTCCCCTATATTGTGCTCTGTCTGATCTTTCCCTATCCCCTATATAGTGCTCTGTCTGATCGTTCTCTATCCCCTATATAGAGCACTGTCTGATCGTTCCCTATCCCCTATATAGTGCTCTGTCTGATCGTTCTCTATCCCCTATATAGTGAACTGTCTGATCGTTCCCTATCCCCTATATAGTGCTCTGTCTGATCGTTCCCTATCCCCTATATTGTGCTCTGTCTGATCGTTCCCTATCCCCTATATTGTGCTCTGTCTGATCTTTCCCTATCCCCTATATAGTGCTCTGTCTGATCGTTCCCTATCCCCTATATTGTGCTCTGTCTGATCTTTCCCTATCCCCTATATTGTGCTCTGTCTGATCGTTCCCTATCCCCTATATTGTGCTCTGTCTGATCGTTCCCTATCCCCTATATAGTGCTCTGTCTGATCGTTCTCTATCCCCTATATAGTGCTCTGTCTGATCGTTCCCTATCCCCTATATTGTGCTCTGTCTGATCTTTCCCTATCCCCTATATAGTGCTCTGTCTGATCGTTCCCTATCCCCTATATAGTGCTCTGTCTGATCGTTCCCTATCCCCTATATTGTGCTCTGTCTGATCTTTCCCTATCCCCTATATTGTGCTCTGTCGGATCGTTCCCTATCCCCTATATTGTGCTCTGTCTGATCTTTCCCTATCCCCTATATTGTGCTCTGTCTGATCGTTCCCTATCCCCTATATAGTGCACTGTCTGATAATTTCCTATCCCCTATATAGTGCACTGTCTGATCATTTCCTATCCCCTATATAGTGCACTATCAAAATCTTCAAATTCTAAAGAGCATTTGATTGGACAGAAAACCTGATGAGAAGCTGAAGTGCAGAGTAATATCTTCAAAATCATTAATCCGTATTGGCTGAAGCGAGAGACTAAGTTTTGAATGCTTATATCTTAAATGTGCATTTTGCCATTGTTTTTAAGCAGAGTCACACTAGCTTATAGATAGCAGGCTGACATATTCATACTAAAAGCAGAAAGGTCATGGTAAATGGTCTGCATTTATATAGCGCTTTCAACAGACCCAATGTTAAGCCATCACGGGAGCTTTTACATTTTGCCTCACATTCACCCATTCACACACCGACGGCGATGTCAGCCATGTAAGGCAGCATCAGGCACATCGGAAGCAGTTGGGGTTAGGTGTCTTGCTCGTGGACACCTCGACACTTGGTCAGGTGGAACCGGGGATTGAACCACCAACCTTTCGGTTTGTAGACAACCTACATGAACCACTGAGCCACTGCCGCCCCAAAGCCACTGCCGCCCACTGCCCTCATCTATAAAACAAAGTACACTACAATAAACAGACTATTTTTGTATGCAAAATATTTACTGTAGCATGCAAAATATCGCAGCCCACACAGCTAATTCTAGTTAAATTCACTCTAATGCCCATTATAACACTCCTTGCAGAAATGCAACACGCACATGCGTCTGACCCGCAAGAAGCGTACCAGCGTAGAGTATGTTCCAGGCCTTAGCCATAATGAGAAGGGCACTGCTGTTATACATCCTGCAAAAGAACACAGACACAACTTCTGATAGTTAACAACAACCTTGGAGCGAATATACTGTTGGCATTCAGCATGGATCAATGACAGGGGGCTTTTTGTGTCTAAAATACTGAGCGTCTGAGTACTGTAGCCCATCAACATCTTATCCTCATTATGCTAAAACATTATTCCATGTGCAACACCTGCGGAATAAATTTACCGTTCAGATTTGCTAGGGATGATCAAACAAGTCTGAAACACTGTCATTATTTCTACCTCCAACACGCCGGTGAAAATGACTAGTTTTCCTAGGTTTACGGGAATTATCAATTCAACTGGAAGCAAACTTCATTTTATCGGTTTAATTTACTTCATTTCCTAAAAAGTGAAAAGCACACCTGAACAAGTCTGCATTCGACGTTGCCTGATTGAGGTGCTCAAATGAGTTTTAAAACAAAAGCAAGACACATTTAATGCGCCCCGGGGAACACAATACTTCACTAATGCGTCATTGTTTCGCTCCTTTTAACAGAACTTGAAGATCGCCAGGAGAGCTCGGAAAAAAGAGGAGGGCACGAGCGCCCACCGCATCCATCCATCTGGAAGACGGCAACAAACAACATTTATCCAGCTCGGCACCGGCACGCTAACCTCGCACTCAAAAGCTAGATAAAAAGAAATGAGAGCTAATGAATTAAACCTCCACAGATATAATTCTGTATTGGCGGTAATCAGGCGCTTCTGCGCCCATGAATATACATGCCCAGCATCAGCTCAAATCCTGTTGGTGGTCAATATTCTTGAAGCTCTGCCAGCGTGGGAATATTCCTGCTTGGTTCTTCTCTGCTTTAATGTTATCAGGTAACACACACTGGCATTAAATCCACAACATAATAAAAGCCCTTTCTGGAAGCCTTCAGAGCAGACAATGCGGCTCTCGCCGAAAGCCCTTTAAATGTTCCTGTTTAATGTCATTACGGAAGCACGAAGCACGCAGGCTTGTCGAGGCTCAGCTTGAAAAGGGAAACCCTACACAAGACCTCAAGGTACATTTGCTCAGACGAAAGACAAAACGAAAGGAAGAAAGCAAACAGAACAAACAAACGAGTCGGTTTATTACGTTGGGGAGATGAATGGCAAAGCAACAACTCCAGCCATCTCCGCTGACAGCTTTTAAACCCAGAGATTTGTGCACATTAGTCACACATTTTAGGAAGAAGGTGCTTTATGAAGTGCATTGATTGGGATTACGGTTCTATCTTTTCCTGTCGTTCTTTCATTCCAAGACCTGTCGCTGATTTCAGGGTTGCCAAGCGCTTCCTCAAAATAAAGGAACGGGGGAGCTTTTGTCCTTCGTTTACTAAAATGCAAATGTCTTTTGCATTAGGAGGTATAATCTACGCTTAATATTTTTTAATGGTTCTAATAAAGACGGCATGCCGAAGTTCTGCTGTTTATTAGGTTAATAATACGTTCATTTGCATGCCTGAAATGGGACGCGAACCACACGTATGAGCGGGATTACGCGCTGATGTGTCTGTAAGACGAGGATTTGAATAAATTGTTCATTGTGAAGAAAAACATAAAGCGTATACCCGACAGAAGCGCTAATAAAGCAAATGTGCATTCAAAATAAATGATAAAAACCCATGACATTCAACTAATAGCTAACTTCTAACGTCATTAAATCTCTGCTTACGCTATTAACGGGGCGAATTCTCCTGGCGGTTCTTATAGCAAACTTAAGTCCACAAAGTGGTGAGGCGGCCTGAATTATTCATATTAGTGGTCAATCGGTTTCTGACAAAATAACAGAAATTCAGCCCTGCTCGCTTTTTATTTTCCCATAATCTCTTGAGCCTTATTTTGTAAGGACGGAGGCTGACTTTTGAGGATGTGGGAAATCAATAGCGCTGCCGTAGGGCAGACTCTCATTTATGTAAGAAATGCCAAGAGGCTAATATTAGAATCATAAACAAAAGCTTTGTCTTTTATTCCCTATGAACCATTCAACATAGCAGCGGATTAAAGTGTGGATGAAATACTATATAGACGAGATTCCCTCAGGACTGGTTCCTCCTCTTCGGCATTCTCTCGGAGGGGAGAGAAAGAGAGCCCACTGCACCTTAGTGCTGAAAGAGAGGAGGAGGAGGAGGACAAGGAGGAGGAATTAATTTCTGCCCTCTGGGAATAACACACACGGGATCTCAAGAGTTTGAATGAATCTACAAATCTAGCTCTGAAAAGATTAAATAAATAAGCAGGGGGAGGAAGGCGAAGCTGATCAATGTGCATTCGGCAGCGGCGGTCCCTTCTGTTCGCCGCTCTTAGAATGGCCACCGAGGACATGAAGCGACGCACCCCCTTAAACACGGGAAAACTCCAGCTTTTTATTAAGCTCATAGCTGAGATGCTTTAGTAAAACACCACACAAAGTTTATGGAAAAAATGCAGGGAGCACTCTTAATCTCCCTCTCTCTCTCTCTCTCTCTCTCTCTCTCTCACACACACACACACACACACACACACACACACACACACACACACACACACACACACACATATTTATATGGCCAAAATCCATAATAAATCACAATCGGACAGTATTAGAAACACTCATTGGTGGATTAAAGTGAGTTTTGAGTGAAAGTGTGTCGTGTTATGTCACTGTAAAAAAAAATTAACAGTAAGATACTGTAAAAATTATACGGTTAAATACAGCTGAGTAGTTAAATTTTCCTTACTATATACGGTGAATAACTGTAATAGATCTAACCCTACGTTTATTGTAATTGTACAGTTAAAGGACAACAACTGCGAATTTTTAAGTTTATCTTGATCGTTATATCTTTGTGAGTACAGCCTATAGAAAAAAACCGAACCGGATTGGTGTTTGCAACACGGCGTTATTACAGTTAATGCCCAGAGCCCCCCCTCAGCTAAAACGGCAGCTTTGGGGGCATAAACGTAAAGGGTGTCTTTGTGCCTCTTAACAGACACAAAATGCAATTAAAATGTCTGTCCAACATGAACAGGTCCCTCACATGACAACGAGATGCGCTAGTCACTTAGCCATTGTTAAAATTCACCTGTTTTAGCCGGCTAGCTGTGTCTCGCGCTGAAGTCCCGTGGGAACTCCGTTGTAGCTGGAAAAAGGCAAATAGTCCAGTAGGGAAGAACACCGTTTCCCCGCAGTTGTCCTTTAAATACTGTTAAATGCACAGTTTTTGGAAGTGAAAAAGAATAAGTCATGTAATTTAGTGAAACACCGTAAAATCCCAGAATTCCCTGCATGGCACTTCACATTTGATGTATTTTTGTTGACATAACGGTTTCTTCTAAGTTTTTATAAGATATGTACATTAGGGTTGTTACATTTAATGTTGTTAAAGTGCAATAAATGTAAATGTTGATGGTGTTTAGTGTTTGTGCGAATGACACTGAGCACCCTCTATATATTAGTATTGTCCTCCTAAAAGCTTCATCATGTGACTCTTCTCCACTGTAATTGGTTGTCAGTATATATCAAAAGGTACGTCACATATAGTTTGTGTAGTATTTTAATAGGTTGGTAATTTAAATGATTTCAGTAAAAGAAAACCTAAACCTGTAAAACCTAAAATGTTGCTACTATATTTTTTTACGGTAAAGTTCTGGCAACGACAGCTGCTGTTTTTTTTTACCAGGATTTTTTTTTAACCTTGTAGCTTGATGCTAATTCTGGCTCTAATGCACCTGTTGCGCCATTAATCAAATTTATTTCACAATCTATTTTGTTACAAGAATTCACAAAAGGTCCCAAGAATACGGGTACGACTTCAGGTAATAGGTGGATTCATGAATCTGGGGTGAAAGCGTAAGTAAAAACGCCATATAATGCCAGAAAAAGGCATTATATATTAAAGTCATTATATAAAAATGGCTGAATAAAAACAAAATTTTGATAAAATAATAACGAAGATGAAATCTCATACCAGCAGAGTTGCTAACATTCGTCAAGAGAGAAGAATAGAAACGTGAATGGGGCAATTCTTAAATGTCGCCACACCTTAAAGTGTAGGAGAGTTATAGGGGCCATTCATAATTTCATTAGCATTTTTATTAACCTTCTCTAAAAACACACATAAGATGATCTTATGAAATGATTATTACAATTTTTTAGATACCTCAGATTTGAAATTAAGCATGATCACACTTGTGGTTATACATCTTTATACCACATTTATATAATATTATTATACATTTAAAAATTATATTTTTAATATTTTAATTTGAGCTTATATATCTCCTTATTAATAGCAGTCTGAGTAATTTCGAGTCTTGAACGCTGTCTCAAGCGTCAGCTTTCTAAATATATGCCTGTGTCTATTCACTCATATGGAAATGTAATACATGTCCCTAAATCTGAGGAGTGATGTCATATGTTTCATATAAGGCAATACATTATTAGCACATGTATACATCCTCATGATATATGAAGATGTTTATACCAAGCATGAAATACCCATTGAAGAATTATTATATATACTGCTGTACATATCTAATTTATATATGCAATTTTGATTAAGCAAGATGTATGCAAACATTCAGTATGCTCATATAGGATTTTATTTGGATTTATATACCACATAAAATACCTATAGTAAAATTAGTATATATGCATATTACATGAATACATTCCTATATGGAATTTATAAGTTTATATAAGATATATATATATATATATATATATATATATATATATATACATATATATATATATGTACACACACACACACACACACACACACACACACACACACACACACGGGTACGTCATTTATGCCCCACTTATCAAAATGGGGGGTGTCTAGTAAGAGTTAATGAGTAATTTCAGTTGTGACAGGAAGTTTACGATTATCTACAGACAAGCTGCTGAGATTTTGGCAAAACACACAACAAAGCTCCCGGACAATAAACACAATTGCTGCTCCCTAACACAATAAATATGCGCCTCGGATCAAAAACAATATACCTGGAAATAAAAGGCACGAGGAAGCGAAATAGGTGATTGTGAACCCAAAGACTCCAATAATCCACTGTCATTCGCTGGCGTACAGAGGGAAGCCGATGGGGTGCGGGACTGTGGGAAGGGATCAGAGAAAATGAGCGACTGTATTGACACACGAATTTCTGCACAAAGTCGCGTGCAACTGCTCGGTTCATGTGTCAACAGCGTTCATTCCACTTAGTCCCTGCACTCACAACGCTTATCTCGCTTATGATCTCATTTCATCAGTCTGGCCATGTTCCCCAAGAGTCAAGCTGTCACCCAGCGCATCCAATTTAATGATGAGGGAATGAACTGGATATCATTTCGCCTTAGTCTTCAGATTGGCCTTTGGTAAGTCGCATCCAATTACATTTATGCTACAAATGGTCATTTCTGCAGGGTTTCCAGAAGCTGACTACAAACAAAAAATGCACTATCACTTCCACAGATCTCTCAAGGATCACTATTTAGGTTCCCAATTGGCCTGCGATTCCCGGGAAGAGGTTTTACTTCATGATCCCTTTGACACATTCTGTTGACTAAGTAACATGTCTACTTACTTTTATCAGTGTTAGTAGAGTATTAGTTGACAGGTAGGGTTTGAGTAAGTCGACATGTAGTTGTATCGCGATTATGGTTTGGTACCGTTGACATTTTAACCGGTACCCAACGGTACCCTTTTCCGGTACTTTAGGGATGTTAACATCAATAACTGTGCAGAAACTAAGTAATTTATAGACATAATGCCTTGGCCGCGGTCTGCCATTGTCTGTGATGTTTGTTCACTGTAATGTTTACCTGTAGATAGTAGGCTACTAGCTACTTAATTAATTGAATTCATAAAAACCACCATATTTTTTTCCTATGAAAAGATTTCCCACAAATTATGTGTTTCTGGTAATCAAATGAAGACATAAAACATTAATTTAGCTTTTAATTTAATTAAAGTTTTTGTCAAACAAAGCTGCACATCTGAGCATTATACTGTTAAAATTAAAACATGGAGGAAAAATACATTTCGGATCATTTATTATTACATTAGTGTTAGTATTATTAAACTGAAACATATCTAAAAGAGTTTCTGTGTGATGTTATGACTGTAGTTTTTCTCAAATGAAACTCATGCTCGTGAAATGGCTCTCAGAGCTCATGCATCTAATTCCTCCTATGATACGGCTGAGATGGAAACACGTGACCACCATGTGCGATTAAGTGTGTGTGTGTGTGTGTGTGTGTGTGTGTGTGTGGTAAATTAAACCACTCGTCTACACCATTCATTCACACAGACACACGCAGAATTCGTCTTTAAATAATCTTTTTGCATTTTAATATTCACAGATACTAGTTTATATCACCAGATGTGTTCCCAGACACAAACATTTGGTACTGATTGATTGAATGTGAATCTATACGTATAATTCGCTCAGTGGCCTCAAAAGTCCAGAGTTTGGTACCCAATCCTAATCACGATGCAGTAATAAACCATAATCGATTATAGCCTACTGAGACTTCTCTGACATCATTCGTCGCATACACTCTTCTCACGCCACCACAAAATGGCGAAGGGAGGTGAATCCCAAAAGCAAGTAATAAAAAAATGCACCTACTACTTTAACATACAGCATGTGTGTGAGCATTATTGTAACAAAGTCCCCCTGTAGTCAATCATTGTCTCCCTTAAAACTCCTCTTTGATCACAAAAATGACATTTAAACTTTTTTTCCTGTGAAAAAAAATCTTCATGCCTTAAAATTGCTTGAATTTAACTACACCCTTGCCTTATTTAGTATATGCGGTACCATGAATATGCAAATTAACACCACAGACAGTCTTTGTTTCACTAGAGTTTTAAGGAACAAAATGAGCAGATATTAAGCAGTCTACTAATACTCTAATGAGAGTAAATTGACATTTGTAGTTGCAAAGTTACTTATTGTCAGTAGTAGGAGTGTTGAAATTAATCATTGCATTGCGACGCAGACTTGAACGATTCTGTATAGATGCAGTAATAAACCATAACCAATTATAGCCTACTGACACTTCTTTGACATCATTTGTCGCATACACGCTTCTCGCGCTAACGTAAAATGGCGGAGAGAGAAGTGAAAAACAAAAGCAAGTAATACAAATGCACCCACTCTTTTAACATCTACAGCGTGTGTGTGTGTGTGAGTGTGTTATTGTAACACTCCCCAAAGTCCATAATTTTATATCTTAAAATGCATCATTGATCACCAAAACGTCATTTTCCCGTTATGCCTTAAAAACGTTATGTCTTAAAGTAGCTTGAATGTAACTGCACCTTTGACAGCACATATGCGCAACATAACCATGACTTTGCGCAAACATACGCGTGTGAACGCGCCTATAGAGAGAAATGCACCTCATGGACTACATAATCAGAGAGTAGCCTATTTCTTGTCATTTTAAATTGTTAAAAGACATTTCAAGCTTTCTTAAGATATATTTCATGTCTGTGAGGCGTACGTTGAGTTTCGTTAAATTAGGATGAGATGCGCTCCAGTTCAGGAGCAATGCGAGTGGCCGCGAGGGCGCCTGCATGATTAGGGTTAGGGCATGTAGTAAAATATGCAGCCGAGAACGATTCACACAGCGTTTGACTCGCGCGGCTGAGCCTCTCCCGGCTGAGCGTTGAAGCATCTGTGGACTCGTTCCTTCAGCTCTGGCCATCTTGCTTTTAGTCCGCGATTAGCTTTTTTTGTTTTCTTCATTACAGTTAAAGTAACCTCTGCTTTTCGCTAGTCCCTCTCAAGTTTCTCACTTCCAACTTTCTTTCTTCTGCTCCGTTATGCACAGCGCGCGCGGCTCCCGCTCTGCTTCTGCCCTAATGCGACTTATAGTCCAGAGCGACTTATGTTATTTTCCTCTTCATGACGCATTTTTTGACTGATGCGACATACTCCAGAGCGACTTATAGCCTGAAAAATGTGGTAAGAACTGCATTGCAATACTTGCATTTTGCCACGTCACTCTCAAGTGCTCCCACGCTGTACTTTTCTTTGCCCGCTTCATGTTAGAAAGCTGGTCATGACTTCTTCTTGTGGAAATTACAAATGTCTGGGAGCGCTCTGGCGGTCTCTAGTGGTGCAAAAATATATTACAACTAAATTCAAAGCACGTCATTGACGCCACTTAACCGAGCAAAATGTATCACTCGGTTATGCAATTTTTAACGGCTAATCGGTAAATCGGTTAACCATGGACACCCCTAGTGTGTGTCTATGGCGTGTGATTCCGTGTGAATGTCTATGCCGAAACAAACCATTATGTGTGTGTGGTTGTGTGTGTATGTGTGTCCACATACTAAATTATGTTTTTTTGAAAATGTAAAAATGCAGAATGTTTCTTGTGATGGGTAGGTTTAGGGGCAGGGGCAGTATGTGTGTTTGTGTTGGGTAGGTTTAGGGGTAGGGGCAGTGTAGGGGGATAGAATGAAATAGCGTTGATAAATACGCTAAAAAGCGATTATGTGTCTTGATAGCACACCAAAATGGCATACGAATCGGCGTGTCATACATACGCCATTTCTTGAGATCAGTCTGACATGCGGTACCATGAATATGCAAATTAGCCCCGCCTCCACTCACCCGACCAGCTCAGAGACACGTTGACGTGATTGGTTACAAGGTTGTTTGTAGTTTAGAAACTATTTCAAACCACATTTTTGAGACCGTCTAGAGTTTTAAAGAGAAAACAAACAGATATTAAGCAGTCTAATGAGAGTTATTTGACATGTTACTTATAGTCAACAGGATGTTTAAAAGGGACAGAAGTCATCTTGCCCAAGCTACTCCCACCAGGGCATTGTGGGAAGAGTACAACTGTTGCGAGTGGGTGGCACATCTGTTCCCAGAGACAGCCCATGCCCTGGGGGTCAACCTGCAACACAGCTATCATTTCACATCTTCCCTCTAATAACCGCTCTGATATTCCTGTCGAGTTGAAGACAAAGGGTGAGCATAGGGCTTGCCTATTGTCTGATCAGAGGCACGGCATTTTTAATAGTGGGTGTATTAAGAGTCATGTTTGTCATGCACTGCTCTATCATTCCATCTGGTGCATGTTTCTCAGGTTACATGCATTTAAAATATGGAATATGTTAAGTGCAACGATCATCTTGTTAGAAGCACCATATGCGTACTATAGTAACAACTATTTACACACAACAACCGATTCCTCCGCATCCACAAAGGCCAGTGGGCGGTGAGCGGAAACAAAACGAGAAACTTTCTTAGAAACTTACAAGCTGTGAATTTGGCCAGTACAGACCAGCGCACGCTAACGATAATGCAAATTCTCTTTCGCAAGTGCCCTAAATAGACTAGCTGCCTCTGGTGCTGCCAAAGAAGTTCTTACCGCAGATGAGCTGGACCGAGGCTGCTGAGGTACGTTTGATTTTAGGAGCTGGAGGTGCGGATACACACGTGTGGGCGTTTGTGTGTCCATGAGTTTAGGCGTGAGCGTTGAGGGGGAGCCGGTGGGCTTGGGTAGAAGAGGGCGAGTAGAGAGCGTGGAGGATGAAAGATGGAGTCTAATCCTCCACATGTGGCTGCTTTTTCTTTTCCTTTTTTTTTAAGGAAAGCCAACTGGAGCCATTCTTTGGACTGTAGGCCAAGGGCTCCAGGAAAGCATTGCCCGGAGCCAAAGCACACAGTGTGAAATGAGAAGCTAAAGCTTGAATGTGCTTTTGTTTATCAGAAAAATGCACTCTAAGTGGGATTGGCAGTATAAGGCCCAAACTCCATAAGTCATATAGACTGGCATGGGCCGGAACTGGGAATGTTGCAGAAGGGAGGTTTCAGGCAGGAATAAGGCTTGCCGAGCCGCTGGCAGCCCCTCAGCCCATCTTGCTCGCTCCCTAATCTTCACTCCAACACAAAGGAGGATCAGTGGGGTCAATCTAAAGTAAGGAAATGTGGTCACAAGTTAAATTGGGGAAAAATCTACAGCTATGTCGCGCGTAGTTCCATCAAAAGGATGCTGAATTGCGAAAGGCCCCTACAAAGCCCACAGAACTGGGCCAAGGGCTGATCAATCTCAAACAATAGTTGCGCTCACAAAGTGACGGGATTCAGATGGGGTGTTCACATTCACATCAAACGCCTTCCATTGCCCGAACAGAAGCGCGAAGTCAGAGGAAAAGTTAGCGGCTTACAAATTGGCCACTCGGCAACAGAGTGATGTGCATTATTTTCAACAAAATGATTTGGGTATGTCAAATTGAAATACTTTAAGGATTCCGGCTGGAGTGCCAGGAAAGCTAAAAGAAATGATGCACGCCTCTGCATATGAAAAACAGACACTGTAATGCATCCGTTTTGTTTGGGATTTGTTTCAGTAGAATGTGCATAAAGAGTGATGTTAAAACACTTACTTTTTAATAGTTTTAATTCCTTTGAAATGCATAGACCCGTGGCTCCCGGATCAGCAGTATTTAGGGTACAAGGGGGCTAAAGGCACACCTTAAGAAAAATGTGCTCCCATAGTGTATGATTGCACACACACACACAATTTTATATATATATATTTGAAACGCACGCCAAATTAGACGGTGAAACATAAGGTGGAGGATTTTCCCGTGGCAAAGTGCAATGTTCTGGCACGGCAGTCGTGGGTTTGTTCTTTTTTGGACTGTTCTTTTTTAGTTTTTCTGGGTTAGGAACAGTTTTTAAGACGGCTTTTGGCACATATGCCCGAGTTTTGTCTCTCCATACATCAGCCATTTTATACCACACGTCATATCCCTCTTTCATATAATCATAGTCCCAATTGGGATCACCCTGTTTACCATAAATTAGGTCAAATGCATTACGTAAGAATCCAGGGTCAAAAGTTCCTTCCCTAGGATAACTACGCCATTGTGTACCCTCTGTCCAGCCGGCTAAATTATCCAAATATGGATTTGTATAATATCCCCAACTACATCTTTCCATCCATGCTTTAGGAGCTTCGCTTGGTTCTGGTTTTGGATATGTTTGCCCCATTTTCAAAGATTAACTGGCCAGGCACTGATACACACAGTTTAATCAATCTATGTATTTCTTTATACAAAAGTAGTATAAATGTTTCCCTTAAGTTTCTCAAGATACAACCAGAACAGGTAGTGAATCAATTTTATCTCTTACCTGTCTGGATGTATCCCGGACGAGCCCCCAAAACACTGTAGGAAATTGTTCCCGTGTCTTTGTGTGCCTCAGTCTCTGCTCAGCAATCAGTCGAGATCTCGGGAGAGTGCAGGTCAATGAACCACACGAGTGAAGTCAATATGGTTTATTCAGAATGCAGCTCTCAAAACACAACAAGAAAAACAGTGATACTTATACATCAATCCACGCCCTAATAGTTGGACGCACCCTACATAGGAAACAGAAAGATAACTCCATATATGTCAACAATATAGAAATGCACGCATTTGGCTGTCAAATACCAGGAATAGATAGCTCTGTAGTTGGACGATAACAGCTGGGTGGGTACACGCTGTACACAGCAAAAATAGGACACAAACATCAGTTCCCCTTTTATGTTATCAGAAAGACAGTTTGCAGAAAACACATACACAGAATATATATGCACATATAATCTTTCAATATACACACACAGAACATTTATGGAGCAACATATTTTGTGAAAATAAATCATAAAAGTGGTTTATTTTGTTTAAACATCTTCTAATTGGTGAAGGGGGCTTTTTACCGCACAGAGACACGGGGCAAATATCATAATATATAATATTCATAATTTATGTTTTTAATAAATGTCTAAGTTAATACTTGTTCAAAACAATCCCATTAGCAATTATGGATTTATTTTGATAAATAACATGCAATTTTGTATAATAAATCACTGTCATTACAATATGTTAATATGCAAATATATTAAAACAACAGAATTCCTAAAAAGCTAAGTTTCTGAAGCACTAAAGGAGATCCCATAGTAGTTGAAATATAGATTACAGTAGGAACAATAAATTATATTTTATTATATATGATTATCATGTTTTTTTAAATATAGTTTCTTTATAAATAGGGTTATTATCTCTAAGGTGATCTTAATACATTAATATATGATATTTCCCAAATGAATCTAATCATGTCATCAAATGGAAAGTCAGCTAACTATTAATTATCATGTTAAATATTGTGCCTTTAGCCCCAAATACACTATGCTTTTACATATTCTTCCGTTATTAAAAAAATGTTACTTTAATTAGCTTGAACAAATATGAAAATCATTAAGATGACCTTCGTTTCAAAATATGTTCAATAATTTGAGCGATTCTTATTTGCTACTTAAATCTACAAAAAAATGTAAAACATCAAATGTGATCCATGCTGGCAAAATGAGTCATAACAAAAATTACTGTTATTTTCACATTTTCTATTAAAAATAGTTTGAAGTCAAGTTTGAAGTTTCCAAAACAAAATCACCTTAAAATCCCACTTTAAAAGCACATTCGGCACACACCAAGTCAACACCAATTATATAACTTTGTTCCATAATCCATAACCATAATCAACTTTGTTCTCCGTTATACCACAGTTGTTTGATTAACATCAATGATATATTTATATTAAGACCGACTGTATCGCACGGATCTAAAAATGTTACACATCAGATGTTTTTCCCCCAAAAGTTAACCAAGTGTTCACATAAGACATAACGGAGGATCTTTCCGTGAATAACTTGCCAAGACTGTAATACTATAATTCTGTGTATATTAGGTCTGAGACGTCTTTGTGTCCGCTCTGTCAGTCAGAGCGAGTGAGATCGTTTTCATACACAAATGAAAGAAAACATACAAATATACAAAGATACTTTTAAGTGTTTAATTGCTATATGGATTAGCTATACTCATTTTTGTAAAAACCTCAAAATGAAAATGTTTCACTTGTTTTGCCTGTAGCCTGAAGTTATCCCTTGTGCATTTCCGCTCATTTTACAGGCACGTGTGACATCATCTGAAAGCTGTAAACTTCCTATTGATGCATGTTTTGTTAGGATAGGACAATATTTAGCTGAGAAAATCTGGGATCTGAGGGTGCAAAAAAAAAAAATTATATTGAGAGAGAAAAAAAACGCCCTTAAAGTTGTCCAAATGAAGTCCTCAGCAATGCATATTACTAATATTAATAAATTTTTTATATATTTATGGTAGGAAATTTACTAAATATCTTGATGGAACATAATCTTTACTTAATATCCTAATGATTTTTGCCATAATAGAAAAATCGATCATTTTGACTGGTGAAGTGCTCCAGGGTCACAAATATTAGCTCAAAATAGTGCAGAATCAACTTTGCGCTGCTGCTCGCGATTGCATCATGGATCAGACATATTTCCACGTGCATCTTGAAAATGTTTTGGAACGCGCTCCGGCAAGTTTTTAGTGGTTTTGAGGAAAATAAAATCAAAAGGAGCCTTTAACCCCCGTTGTACCCTATATCAAACTCTCAAACATTAGCCAATGGCAAAGTCATTATTCAAATGATCATGACATTAATGACTGATAGGTGAGCAAACTCTTCTAGAGAGGGCACCGTCGACCAATACGAGGGAACGCCGAACTGACTGGAGTGTCTTCAAACAGATTGCTGATTTGTCATTCATTGGCCCCTCTGAAGGATCTGGCTCTTTTTAAATGAGAGTCTGTGCAAACAGAGCAGACGCACACATTCTCAATGCATGCCTCTCAATGCACCGTTCCATGAAGAGTAGCAGGGCACACCAACAGATGTATGTCTAGACATCGATCTGCACCGCATCAGGGAGGAAGCAGAAAAAGTGTTGTTAGACGCTGATCTCTGGTGCCAGCTGCTCGTTTAAATTGCCTTGTTTTACAAACAAACCGACTCTTAGAACTTTCTCACAGTTAAATACGAGGCTGACACGTACAAAGAGACTCTAAATTGGGAGGCAGTGGAATGTGATGCGTTTCGTACAACAAAGCCGAAACAGGGAGAAGCGCTTAAATGCAATATTTCCCCAGTTTGTAGGCAAGAAAGCATGAAATGTAGACAAGGTCACTGTTGCTCAGTGCTGTATTATGGAAAAAGTGCATGTGCTACAGAACTCAAAAAGTAAGAATGATCTAATGAAAGAAAAAAAATATATATCGAGAACAAAAGGCTATGAAAAGAAACAAGGTGCTTTAAAAACATTAGGCGTTATAGGCTAATTAACAGAAATCTAATGAGCCAATTACGCTGGACTGATGAGAGAAGTTTGATGAAAGGAGATAAAGTGCCGAGAAAAATACATCAGGTTACGTGATGAACGATAAATGAGCGTTTTAAATCGACAGGGGTGATTAAAAGCAAAGCCAAGAAAAATTTAATGACAATAACTGGATATAATCAAGCAAATCTAGTCTCCGTTTTAATAACTATATGAAGTTACAAATCTAATACCAAATTACCGAAGCGAAAAATGTCCTATTATATTTTAATCGTTACTCTTATCTTAATGACGTAATGTGAATTTCAGAAGTTTTATGGTGTTGTTGGACTTTATATTTGACCGTGGCAAAGCATGTATGCACATCACCTTAAACTTTCAGGCTAGTTTTAAGTCAGATAAAAAAAGGCAATTATTCTGCTTAACACCTAGGGTTGGCAAAGTACTTGGGTGCTAAGAAACAGCAAATCTCAAACAATTTTAGGTATATTTAGCAAACAAAATAATATAACCTGCTTGGTGTTAAATTCAATGAAACACTTAAAAACTTCTTGGAAGTCATTCATGTTAAATAATGCGATACATATTTGTATTAGAAATGAAAGCATCCTGAAAATAAATAATATTTTGAAACTATAATTTTCTTTCTCCTTTTAAAAGAAAGGAGAACTAAACACCCTATATTCCCTCTAAGTTTTCCCCTACACTGTGAGAAAAAAAGGTACATTTCCTTCACTGGGGTAGTACCCTAAGGTACAAAACCAAAAATGTACTAATATGTACCTTTAAGGTACTAATTTGCACTCTTAAAATACTGATATGTTCCTTTAAGGTACTATTATGTACCATTTAGGGGTGAGTAAGGTACAAAGATGCACCTTTTCACTTTTGTACCTTAGGGTACCGCCCCAGTGACAGCAACAACATATTCGGACCAAATGCATTTTAGTCTTTGCCATGATCTTTCCAGTCATTAATCATACTTGACAAGGGATATTTAAATACACATATTTTTAAGAGATTTTCATTTCTATTAAAAGGCACAATATGTAACTTTGTGCCTTTTGTAGCTTTTATTCTGCCGCAGTCAAGCGTTTCCGCTTCTTCCGCTCGTGTGTGTGTGTGGTAACGCAGCGCTGTTTTATCATATCACACACATTGAGTGTGTTAAAGTGATGTTATAATGCTCCTCTGTGCGTTGACTCGGCGCTGCTATGAGACACTTGTTCGCACTGCAGTGAGCGAGATCATATTAGGCCAGGGGTCTCAAACTCCCGGCCCGCGGGCCCCCTACTTGACATCAAAGTTTAGTGTTAGTGTGGCCCGCGCGTTGCTCTGAAAACCATTTTTGGCGGAGTCATTGCGTGTGCCTGTGCCGCGCTTTATGCCTCACTTCGTGTGTGTGTGAGAGAGTTAGCTCAGCCCTATCTTGTGCAGTATAATTGATTGACACCTCGTGATTGACATGAACAGAGGCTAATCAGACAGTCGAAATGAATGTGGTTTAACAGCGCTCAAATGGCCAATCAAATCAAAGTAGGCGGGATATACATTCTCTTTTGGTCCGTCCACATGCTCGCTTGCGCAGTCTTCACACACACAGACGAGCGCTTCAATATATCGCGTAATGCCGTTGCAGAGAGAGACTATTCTTTTCGGTGAAATCACAAAACTAAATTGCACACACACAAATGCACACAAAATGCAACATGTCCATGCTCTTAATATACAACCATTGATGAACATTTGAAGAAAACTATGAGCGGATTAGAACTCTGAACATTTGAGACGATTTACTAAAAGTCTTCTGTTAGACCAGTGAGGAACGCAAATATAAGCAGCCGATGTACGTATTTATTCACTCATGCGAATAATCTCGGGACTAATAATATATTTGACGACAATTAATGCAAATATTGTTTGCAAATAGTCCCAAATTGATTTTTTCCCAACTAGAATTAGACCTAGAATTTCGTTCACTGTTCTGTTTGACCTGGTTATGGCCTTGCTTTGAATTAGTCTATTATTTTAAATAAAAATAAAAACATTTATTATTTCAGTATTACATAATGATTTAATTTCTATTGGCCATATTTATTAGTACACAATTACCATCACATACCTGTTGGTAATAGATAGGAGCGAAGGACGAAGGATAATCAGATCCAAAAATCTCAAAAATATTGGCAATATAAATAAAAAAAACACGAGTAGGCAAGAGAAGCCTATATGAACCATTCATGTTCAGAAAGTAATGTTTAAGTTCAGAAGAAACATTCATAACTTTGTAAGATTGGATAAGTCGTGCTCTTTTTTTGGGGGGGGGGGGGGGGGGTAATTTGAGTTTGAGACCACTGTATTAGGCGGTAAAACATGGTACTCTGTGCGGTAAATCAACATCAGCAGATTTAAACAATAAGACTAACTGTGTTGAGCTGGAGAACAATCATCTGTCCATCAATGATCCAAACAGAGTCTAATAAAACACATCAGATATTAAAGCAGCTTTGGCGTTTCCATGGTTTCTACACTGTAAAAATATTGTTGGTTTAACTTAAAAAAGTAAGTAACCTGGTAGCCTTAAAATTATGAGTTTATTGAAATAAAAAAATTGAGTTGATATAATGAAGGAAATTTGTTTAATAAATAGAAACTCAAAATATTATTGTATCTGAATCACATAAAAAAATGTGATAAATCATGAAAATACCAATTTGGCTGCGTCATCAGAAATAAAACACACAATTACCCAATATGCTTAAAAAATATTTTCATAATATTTGAATAAAGTTTGTCGATTCTCAAAAATGTTCAGTGTATTAACTAAATATTTTTATTCCAATGAACTGAAAATTAAGGCAACCAGGTAACTTATTTTTGAAATAATTTTTTACAGTGTACAAAATAACAGGAAATCGAGGGTAACATGGGTGCAGGGCCGGCCCGTGGCATAGGCGGAATAGGCAAATGCTAGGGGCGCCACTCGTCCATAGGGTCGCCAAAATGAGTGATTTTTCCGGTTTTATTATGCTACTTTTTATTAATATTAATTCGAAATATTACTGAAAAATCTCTTAAACAAATCCCCATTCTTCCCACCGCATCGATCTCCTCCTGCCCAGCGAGTGCTTTAGTGTGTCCGACATTGAACGCGCGATCAGTTTAACGTTGGGAATTTGTCGCGTCGCCTCTCGCGCATCTAACAGACAGGAATGATTTCACTTTTAATGTGCTTGTTTGCTCGCGCAAGACAGTGAAAGTTGCCTAATTATTTATGACGGATGGCCAATGTGTCAAAAAGACCGAAGCCCTCTGATACAGGAATATAAAGGCATAAGGGGATAAAGACAGAGGTAAAGTGATGAAATGAATGAACTGTTTATCTAAAAGCATTTTCTAAATATCAATGTTTGCTAATTAATTCCAGTTATTTTTATCTTAAACTTTATGTTAGCAGCTGTTCTTAGGGGATCAGAATCTGTAAAAATTCATGTAAATTGTTTATAAACATATATCCTTTTTTTTTAATAGCCTAATGTTTTTACTCAGTTGTGCAGTTGTAAGGGCATATATGGCGTTTGAAAAATTTATTTTCTGAAATTAGTAATGATATTTATATACAGGTTTATCTAAAATAGCTAAAAAATAAAATGCACACTAAATATAAAATTTCTTAAAAAGTTTAATTCATGGTGAAATCATGAGCATGCATAGTGTAGTGGAGGATATCCGTATACACACATTTTTGTATGTGTGTGTGTGTGTGTGTGTGTGTGTGTGTGTGTGTGTCCTTGTTTATATTACATTGTGGGGACCAAATGTCCCCATTAGGATAGTAATAGCTGATAGTAGTCACTTTTCAACTGGCTTATTGAAAAGTGAGCCGGTCCCCACTTTTCAAAATGCTTATAAATCATACAGGATACTTTTTTTAAAAAAAGTAAAAATGCAGAATGTTTCCTGTGATGGGTTTAGGTTTAGGGACAGTGTAGGGGGATAGAAAATACGGTTTGTACTGTATAAAACCCATTACGTCTATGGAGAGTCCCCACAAAGATAGTGAACCAGACGTGTGTGTGTGTGTGTGTGTCTGTTTATTTTATTTTAAAAATTATAAAAACACAATTAACATATAAAACCCTTGATACAAGGGGCACCAAGTAAAATCTTGCCTAGGGCAGCAAATTGGTCAGGGCCGGCCCTGCATGGGTATGATGTCATTGATAGGCGACGACACGGTCCGTGTCCTGGTTAAAATTGCTACATTTATCTGGATTTAAACATTCTTGGAAACATTTGGGATTATCTAAGCACACACGTCAACAAAGTGGTATTTGGATATTTTAATAATAATAAAAAAATCTTACATATTGTGCCTTTAAAGGGATAAATGACAATTCTGTCATCATTTACTCACCCTAAAGTTGTTCCAAGTTGGTCAAAAAAGAGTTTCTTCTGCTAAAGACACACACACACACACACACACACACACACACACACACACACACACACACACAAACACACACTTTGAAGACTTCCACAGTACGGGAGGGAAAAACAAACTATATAATCCAATGGGGACAAACATTCTTCAAAATAACTTTGTGTTCAGCAGAAGAAAGAAAACTCATACAGGTTTGGAACAAGATAAGGGCAAGAAAATTACAGAATTTTCATTTTTGGGTGAACAATCCCTTTTAAATTTTAACTGAATTCAGAAAACTATACTTGTAATACCTGCACGCAATAAACGCTCCTATAAATTAATGAACAAACTGTTATTGTAGAAGTTTTACTTTATATTTAGAAGAAATAAAACTTGATTTACTGACTTGAAGGAGCACTGTATGCATGCCGTATAACGGAGCGGCGCACACATGTGCGAGTGGCCTGCTGGCCAGTTGTATGCTGGGACGCCTCCAGCTCTCTCCAACTCAGCGCATCTCTTCCCAGCAGGGGGCTGGCCATGCGGAGAGCGGGCGGCCCGGGGCAAGACTCTGTGTCAGCAGATAGTGCAGAGGGGTGGGGGGGCGCGCAGGCCGCGGGGAAGATTCAGGAGTGCCGGCCTTCGCCAAGACCCACACTCTCTTGGCATTTTGGCAGGGTGGAGCGGCACAATAAAATGATCCAATTTAAGCTGGTTTAGAAGCGCCTGAGCATATTCAAATATTTATTTTTTTCCCGGTGCAGGAAACAGTTTGCTGCTCTGACGATCGTTCCTGCAAGCCTCGGAGAATCTGTGTAGGTAGCCAGTTGGCGGAGATCTTCCGTCCCTTTGGTCTTGTTTCGGCCTCTCTGTTCGACTTCTCTGACCCGGTTACCTTCGCTGTTATCTCACTCCTGATATTCAACACAACGCCTGAAGACAACTTAAAATAAATGGAGTGTTTTGGGACTGCTGGGAGAGCAGAAGAAGAAATTGCCTGTGTTATCCACTTTACGAGCACATATATAAGCAGAGAGGTGCATAGGTGCAGTCTCGCTCTAAGTGGTACACGTGTGTACATTGACTATCTTACAATGACTTCAGAAATGCCTGATCTAATCAAAAGTTTGGAGTCAGTAAGATTTTGTTTCATATCTTTTAAAATACACACACACACACACACAGTAGTGAATAACACCCCGACCCCAGTGGTCCTCCATAATATTCCAAGGAGTTACAAAACAATTTCTGTGAATAAAAAGACAAAGCAAAAACGGATAAAGTCTACTGAACATTTCTAAATGTTTCTGTCCTTTATTGCCGTATATATATATTTGTAAGGCAGTATTCTTAACACAGTACGGATGCTGCTTACATCACATTTATTGTGAAAGTTGCTTAAACAAATATTTTTTAATTAAAGGTTTCTTCAGGTTTATACATTCAGCATTAAGTATAGCCAATTTAAGTTTGTAAATAATATGTTGTATTGTCACACTCACTATTTATCTTACAGGTTAAATGTTTTTTATACATATAGATGGATTTTAGGAAGCGGGTCTCTCATAAGTTTCATCACATTTGGGGGTCCTTGGCATCAAAATCTTGAAAATCACTGGTCTAGACGACTGGGTCAGAGCATCTCCAGAACTGCAGCTCTTGTGGGCTGTTCCCGGTCTGCAGTGGTCAGTATCTATCAAAAGTGCTCCAAGGAAGGACCAGTGGAGAACCGGCCACATGGTCATGGGCGGCCAAGGCTCATTGATGCACGTGGGGAGCGAAGGCTGGCCCGTGGGGTCCGATCAAACAGACGAGCTACTGGAGCTCAAACTGCTCCAGAAGTTAATGCTGGTTCTGATAGAAAGCTGTCAGAATACACAGAGCAGCTCAGTTTGTTGCGTATGGGGCGGCATAGCCGCTGACCAGTCAGGGTGCCCATGCTGACCTCTGACCCCGCCGAAAGCACCAACAGTGGCACGTGAGCATCAGAACTGGACCACAGATGGAAGAAGGTGGCCTGGTCTGAGGAATCACATTTTCTTTTACATCACGTGGATGGCCGGGTGTGTGTGCGTGGCTTACCTGGGGAACACATGGCCCCAGGATGCACTATGGGAAGAAGGCGAGCCGGCGGAGGCAGTGTGATGCTTTGGGCAATGTTCTGCTGGGAAACCTTGGGTCCTCCATCCATGTGGATGTTACTTTGACACACACCGCCTACCTAAGCATTGCTGAGACATTGTTCAGCCTTTCATGGAAACGGTATTCTGGTGGCTGTGGCTCTTCACCCTCCATTGAGCACCCTCCATTGATACTGTTATAGTATATTATTGGGGAAACAGATTTGACAAACATTGCGTTTGGGTTTGCGCTCTGGAGAACATGAAATGTTCCTATTCACAGCAGGTTTTGCAGCGGTGAGAAATGTAGCCAATCATAGACATGTTTGTTGATCTCTGTAACGCAATGGCCAATCAGAGGTGTTTATGTTAGAATCCACTCCCTGAGTTTTTATTCAGTGCCGAGTTCTGCTCACTCTTGTGAATTCTCTCATTAAAGACATGTTGTAAGTAAGAGATTCATTATTCAGTGTTGACAACTTTACAGATTTTGATGGGACGCTGTGAGATCGCAAATGAGATGAGTGACAGCTTAATTGTGATTGTAAAGTGAGGGCTCTTTTGGGCTTTCCAAGCTATATAGGTATAATTCACTGAATAAAATATTGGTTTTTAAGAGAAACAATGGCCGATTACACACTGCAAAGTTTTAGAAGCGACGTCTACATATAAATGTGAGATTTACTCACTATCGAAATTGCAATTGATAGTGTTAAAATATCAATTGATAAATTCAATTGATAATTATAAATTATTTTATATAACATATATATATATATATATATATATATATATATATATATATATATATATATATATATATATATATATATATATATATATATATATATATATAAAAATAAAACAGCCTAGTGATTTGATTATTAAAGGTGCACTATGTAGTATTTTTGCAGTAAAATATCCCAAATTTATTTGACCGGTGTTATATATTTTGTTCAGTTGAGTACTTACAATATCCCAAATGTTTCCAACTATTTGTAAATTGTGTGAAAATTGCTATTTTAACTAAGGACCGGGACGTGTCAGCATAGCGTTTGAGGGAGTCGCCTGTCAATCGCGTCATATCTGCGCTACCCTCGGTTTCGGGTTTTATTTGGCAGGAGCGCTTTACTCTTAGCAGTGTGAACAAGTGAACGCACGGAGTAACGTCACAACATCATTTTCAACACACTATAATGTATCTAATATGATAAACAGAGCTGCTTTACCTCATAATCATAACCGGAAGAGCGGATCAGTGCAGGCGTCCGGCGAATGTGTCCCGTCATAATAAAAGTCCCGGTGTTCGCGAGGCGGGTATTTGTTTAACAATCGCTCCAATGGCCGTGCTCAGTTCCTCAACACTCGGTCCTGCTCTGCTTCACTACAGTAACGTTAATAACCGCATCCATGAATGTGATTTCTGCCTGAGTCCTATTTTCCACCAGCTGTGAGGTGAAGACCACATGTCCCAAGATACTGCGCTCACACTTGGCGTCATCAAACTACGCATTTGTTTTTAATAGGCGCCCTCCAGTGGAGGGAAAGTTGCATAGTGCACCTTTAATTGTCCATTTCACATTAAAATTAAAATGTAGTTAAATGTCCATCTGATTAGTAAAATAAATGTATGACTCTGCAAATCAATTAAAATAATTTACAACACTGCAAACAACTAATGAATTGTGTATGTTTATTATTATGCATGAATCTCAATATCAACAATGAAAATAAATATACAGTGATGCAAGTGCAACAACAATAATGTGCATAGATCAGATCTACTGTTTTAACATGTAACGTATGCTTCATCATAATATAGTTAGTTTCCATTAATATCAAAGGCTATATGCTTTTGTATTGGGGTGTCATGGAATTTAAAAAAAAATTATGGTGAAGCTGGAATTGAAAAACACAAGCTAAGTGTCTTTTATAAGCTTTTGTTCTTGACAAGAAGGTCAATTCAGACATGCGGTTTGTCTGCAGTCAGAAAAGACAAAGTGTAAGAATCTTTTATACTCTCATTTCAGTGGGTGAGGGCTTCAACTTTAATAACACAAAAGTACAATAACAAACTCCTTAGTTGGTGTTATCTGCAGCTGTCACACCTTCAGTGAAAACACAACTTTCTGGGAACTTGTTCAAGGCCACAGACAACGAACACTAGTTCTATTAAGAAAAGTATCAAAGTTTATCAAACAAAAATTGTGTTTACTATAGAAAACTAATATTCCCCTTATATTTAACAAAAAAACATCTTATATAAGCTTAATATAATTTAATTAAAAAACGCCTTATATGGTTTGTTATGGTTAACATTTCCCTTACAGGGGGTCCCTGCTCCATGCCACTGACCCCAAAGGTGTCCTTGCCCTGAAAAACATTGAAGACTCATGGCTTACAGGACTTAAAGGATCTGCTGGTAACATCTTTGTGCCAGATACCACAGGACACCTTCAGGGGTCAGGGCTGTTTTGGCAGCAAAAGGGGGACCCAGTACCATAGCAAGGGCTGTGCCAAGTGTCTCGCAAAAAGTAAAGTGACAGCTGTCTTGATGATGTAAAGCCAATAGTTAAAGTTCATGTTTTTGTCCTTCGAAATACTAGACATTGTGATGTTGTATTATTCTGCTTGCTAAAAATGTATTATGCAGTAACTTACAATATTTCTCTGTGCGTGTTGGATTCCCGCACATACATGTCAGTCAGCGCGACATTGACGTCAAGTTCGTAAACAGCTTTATTCATTCCATTCAAATTCTGATTTCATACGACATTACGCACACAAAGGTTTTGTTATTTAACACTATAAAGTTAAATAAGCATATATACCATAAGGCCATCCTTAAAAATATTCTTGTTTGCCGTAACCCGAACGACCCTGTCAATTTAGGGCCGGTGTCATGACAAATCCTGTCCCCCTGTGAAATCGTGTCCGCAAGGACCCCAAGAGCGATTGTATTGGCTGAAAGAAATTTTAATAGGTAATCTGTTCAGAGCCTGATTACAATTCTTACACAATCGCGTTTTGATTTTTGCTATTTAAATTCAGTTAAAATAGTCTTTAATGTCTTAAAAAGCATATATTTCATATATTAGTAGTATATAACTGAAGCTATAAATGCTTATATAAGTATATAATTCAGAACATGTTTTTGCTCCCATTATAGCAATCAATTAAATATTTTAAATAAATGTTTTGCGTGTGTACTTATTATGGCAATGAATTCATAGTTTATTAGTTTATTATTTAGTTATTTTTAAACAATTGATTGTCCAGAACCATGTATAACAACTTTTGATCAGGCATTTAAAACCGCTAACAGCGGACACGATTTCACAGGGGGACAGGATTTGTCATGACACCGACTCAATTTTTTATTTTTTTTCCCGTTTAGTCCGACCGACTTGCCGGTTGTAAATTGGCTTTAAGACCGACCAATTTCTTTTTTTACTCTTCAAACAACTAATACAACAGTAATAAAATAATATGAATTATATTTTAGTAAGTATTATAAATGTATAAATTGCCTGGGCCATACAAACGAAGGCTACGTTCTTTCGTTTATAGAAAAACCCGTGACGTCATCTATGTTTACACTATGGTTAACGGATGTCACACTATGGCCTGTGCGTTCGTTTCGGCTCATACTCTCATTCACTGTAATGTTAGACTGTTAAAGCCCTGTCGGAGATTTCGCCGCATTGTGTGACAGGAGTCAGGACCATGGACACGTTACACACACCAGGCAAGTGCACTGCAGAGGGGAGGGCTTTGAGCCCCTGCCCTTTTTGAAAATGAATCAAAAGTGCCCCTCTCAACATTTATCATTACTATATTGTGGCGAATAAAACAGATTTTGAATTATAATTAATATAACAACGTGTACAAAACAGTAACAAATGGCGGAAAAGCCGTTTATCTTGTCTCTGTCAGTCTGAAATGTCGTTGTCCTAACGCGTTGCTATGGGTAGCGTGTGTTCTGCTCGACCCCAGCGCGTGGTGGGAGCGGCGGCACTGGTTGTAACTTGAAAAATAAAGCTTTATGTATGGTTCAGTCGATGGATACACGTGCACTACAACAGCGATAATAAAAGAAAACGTGGGCAAAGCGGTCTATCTTTGTAAACTGTGTTCAATGCATGCGAGTGCTGCCGTATGACCAGTCATTTTCGCCATCATCACCCAGTATATTCGCCAGAAGACGCGAATGAGAACCCTCTGCAGTGAGAAGATCTGTCTCTGTGCGCAGCGCGCGCACGTCTCACAGCGCGCAAATATTGAGTTCTTTCAAGTCTTCCGTTTGAACGGATAAACTCACACAAAAAGTATGTCAACATGTCGATCTTGATGAGTATCCATCAGACAGTCTGTATATGCCTTAAGAGAACTTTATACAGTTGAGAAAGACGATGCATATCTCTGTATTAGGTCTTAAAGGGGCAGTAGCCTTTACTGCTGTCTGTCAAACAAAAGATGAGGACTCACTCACTGCTCTTGATTGAATAGCTGGTTATAGCTGCTTAATTAATTGAATTCATAAAAACAACTTTTTGCTTTTTAATATTCAAATGCACTAGTCTATATCACCCGATGCGTTGGTCTGGCAAGAAGTGCAAGCCACTTCAGAGACACAGATAGTTGCGTGTTCTGAGTTAACACAATCGAGCGTAAAAATAAGAAACATATCACGGGAAAATACTAAAACGGGAAGACAGCGGGAAAAGAGCTAAAATAAGTGAGAACAATAAACATGTTTTTGACAAATATTTCAATTTGTTTGTGGTCTATATAGCCTGCAATTAGCCTACACGCCCGGAGGCACGGCTTGAAGACCCAGTCAGTGATGTCACGATATGCCAATTTGTTTAAATTCCTACCTACGTAATCACCATCACCAAAAATTTACTTTTTTTTTTTGTATTAAAATTTGAAGAAGAAAAAAATATAGACCTACCTACCGACCCTTTTTTTAAAAATTTTACTGTTACTGCAAACCAAAATATTTTTAAGGATGGCCTAACTATTGCGCACCTTTCAGAGCATCAGTAAAAGCAACGGCACTGCAGAACGAGTGTAACCTACACCATCTCTGGGATTTTTAAACATTTTAAAATCGGAAAACAGCAAAAAGCTATATGAAATCAGACATCCATTTAAAAGGGAAGTCTCTCAGATGTATTTAAATTACAAAAAGCTTTATAATCTATAACAACATTTATTTAACGCGTCTGACCCATAGGCGTAATTTGTGGGTGGGACAGGTGGGACATGTCCGCACCACTTTTTAAAAACATCTTATTTCCAACTAATACAAACAAAACATCTCTGGTTAACTAGAAGAGTAGGCACTATCGTTTTGTTCGTTTGTTAAATAAGAGGCGATCTGGCGCTCGTTGCCGCTGTTATCAGTGGAGCAGATTTCTCTCGCGGCTCATGCAGTCTTCACACAGACGAGCGCTTTAATCTAACGCTTAACGCCGCTGCAGAGACTTTCTATTTGTTCCGGTCAGATCACGAAACAAAGTTCTGCTCTTGATGTACAACCACTGATGGTATTCGGTTTTGATGAGAGAAAATATAGGCTACGAGGGCAGATTAGAAACGAGAACTTCTGACACGTTTAACAGACTAGACCAGTGATTATAAGCAAAGTGTGCAAATCTATATGCCTTTATTCACGTGAAAAATCTTGGCACAACACTATTGTGTATAGATGCAAATATTAAACGAGATCTATATCAATAAATGAACTATTTAATTGATTTCCGGACATGTTAATAAAAAATTTCTGCAATTGTTATTGTACATATTTTAGATCTGATATAACATTGTATCAGCAATGCTACCCCCCTTAATACGCCATATAGTGCATATCATATGCACGCGAAAAACTGCCTACCATATGCACGCCAAAGCTCATTTTGACGTCTGAGCACCCCTCAAACGTCAAAATGAGCTTTGGTGTGCATATAGTACGCAGTTTTTCACGTGCATATGATACGCAATTTATGTCCCACCCACTTTTTAAAACAAAGTTACGCCACTGGTCTGACCCATTCATAATTTAAGCGTCAAAATGTGCGCACAGCGCAATTCAGTTACACAGTTTAACTACTTGAACCTAATGCTGTTAAACTGAAAATACATTTTTTTTTCTTAAATATCCACATAAACAACAAATTCTTGTCACAGCAGACTCCAGTTAATTCTCCACGGGCCTCACACCCCCTGGCGACGGGCCTGGGGGTACCTACACAATATAAGGTCATAATGTAATGCCTGATCGTGATCCACACACACACGCACGCACATATATATATATATACTATGATCAAAGCTGATGAATTTATCATCATTACTCCAGTCTTCAGTGTCACATGATCCTTCAAAAATTATTCGAATATGATGATTTGCTGCTTAAGAAACATTTATGATTATTATCAATGTTGAAACAAATTTTTGGAAGATGTTTTGTCTTTGTAACATCCTAAACAGAAGTCAAACATTTAAATATTCCTGGAGTTTTTATTCATGTCCAATGAGCTGCATCTAAAAAAATATATAATTCAGTGGATTTCCCAAAATAGGCACTATTATGTAGTTTTTAGAAATATTTTGAGTCCAATTTTTTTGCAACAATAATGTGATACCGTTACCATGGTATAATAAATACTGTGATATATGATTTGTCATACCGCCCACCCCTACTGCATTCATAGATGAAATGAAAGGGCTAGTAAACCACAGAACGAAGGCCTCTCATGTCTTCTGCGTTTTGTCGATTAACCCTCTTCCATAATATTCCACCGGTTTAATCCTCTCCACAAATGACTAATGCCCAGTGTGCTGTACACTTTGACATTATTGATGTTGATGATGATGAGGATCAGTGTAATAATTGCCTTTAATGCGGTTATTGCTATTACTGTTATTATTACTGCTAATGAAGGAAATGCAGGCCCACATCGCCTCAGCAGAAATTTCACCATGGAAATAAATGAAAAAATGTCTTTATTGGATTACACTAAAAGCAATTCCAAATAAATGGGCCTTGAATACGTCTGTGAGATGAAGATCACAAACATGTAATTTCATTGTGCTGGGAGCAGGGGCATACAACGCAGCAAGACGCTTCGAGACGCTTCAGTTCAACGCGCAGGCGTCCATATGCATGATCACACACATATGCCACGAGGTGCATCATTTCTATTGTCTCCACGTGTTGTCAATAATAAAACGCACTTGACAAGTTGAACAACCCTTAGCAGATGATGCATATCAGACAGTGACGGGAAACAACTCTGGATGCGCTGATAGGACTCGATTGATGTGTGAGGTTTATTTCTAGCTCAATAAAACTTGTGTTGTCTAATTTATTGCTGTTCGCAGGTGGTCTATGGCACTAATTTTTGTTGTGTTAGTCATTTCATTTTAAGAGAGAAGCTAAGATATGGCTGTAATAACTGAAGCGGACTTCCGAGGGTTAGAAATAAACAATACAAGTGGATGATCTACAGAGGGCAGGTTTTGTGAAGAGTCAACTATCATCGGGTTATAATGAATGCAAACCTAAAGGAATATTTTAAGCTCAACTTTTTGCTCAGACAGCTGTTACGACCCTGTCTCCTATCGGTCTCGGAGTGTGTTTGATCGGTTACAGACAATCATGCTCATTAATTGATTTGTGGGCGGAGAGTGTAAAACTTGTATTCACTTGCTCATCAGTGCTTCATCACCTCCAGAGGAGTCATTTTTACTCCGCTTTGTTTGTAATTCATCTTTCCTTCATCCACATTCCTCACCCTTTAGGATTATTATTTTCCCCTTTATTGTTTAAACCCCTAGACATTGAGTTATATTTCTGTACTGAATCATTATTGTTTATTTAATAAATAATCTTGTAAGCAAATCATTGGTTTGCGTGTGATCCTCTTTGTGTAACGGCTGAGAATGAGCTGGCCGTGACAGCTCACTGTATTTCTCGTGAAACTTTTAATTAAGAATACATTTTCACGATTAATTGTTAAATTGAGTCCTTAAAGGGGACATATTATCAACATCACCCTCAAAAAGTGACAATTTTAACACGCTATACAAAATTATCTGTTGGGTGTTTTGAGCTAAAACTTCACACACACACACACTCTGGGGACATCAGAGACTTATTTTACATCTTGTATAAAGGGGCATCTGATGGCCCCTTTAAAATGACAGTTCATAGCAAAGACAGGAAGCTGAACTGGAATTAACCTGGAATGACTGGAAGACCTAGCCTGACGTGGTCATACTCAACTCTAGTCAGAATATGAGTCTGATGCTCCATTGGGCTGTGATTATGGGGTGTGTTTCAAGCGAACCAGGAAAGACCTCGATTGGACAGACCAACAACCAATCAGAGCAACGAAGCGACGCATTGTCAAATGTCAACAGACAGAGCTCAACTGCAACGTGTTGCCAAGTCTGCGTTTTTTTTTCTCCCGCGGGTTGAAGCGACTATTATGTGATATATAGACCCATGAGTGCGAATTTTAGCAGCAACCTTGCCAAAATAACACATCTTACCCCCCAAATGCCATTTTTTCCCAAGATAACCCCCGAGAAGCTATTGTTTAGGGCTAGTAGTTGGCGGGTTTTGTTGTAAAAACTTGGCAACCCTGTCTGCACGCGCGCTGGAATAGACAATCTTTGCCGATGTTGTAAAAAAATAAAATAAAAATTAATGATACACAGAGTACTTACACAATATGATCATCATTTCTGAGAGAAATAGTGAAGGTGAATGCAGATACAAACAAGCTCTCCGTTCGGACAAATATAATCCAAGCCCCTTTGATGACGTGATGATTACGTTACTGTTGATCATCTGTCCGTCATCGTCTAAAGCCCGCCCTGAGGATTTCATTGGTCCGAACAGTTTCTGTTTGGGGATAATTACTGCTCTATGGAGCGAGGCCAGACCGAACCGCCCGACCTATAAATTGTGTGGGCGGGGCTAAGTTCGGCTGGCATCCAGGCTATGGAAGACCACTTGTTCACAAGAGTGAATTAATATATAAAACATATTTGTTTAATATAAAGTTAAATTATTATTATTATTGTTTATAATTTATAATATTTATAATTTTTTGTATTTATAATTCTGATACTTATTAATATTTATTATTATTATTATTATTATTATATTAATTAATAATCATTACTATTATTATCATCATTTATCTATCCAGATCCAAGATCCATCCAAGACAAACTTCGCTTTTCTGGTTAAATTACAGATTAATATAAAAAAGAAAATAAGTAAAAATTTTCTTTCTAATTCCCCTGGAGCCGTATGGATTAATTTTATGATGTATGAATCCACGTTTTTATGGTGCGGTCACACCAGGGGTGAATGAAGAATTAAGCATAGTGATTTACTTGTTTACTTAATGCCTAGACGCAAATAAAAAACAGCACGATTTACACAAATGAGGCAGCGCGAATGACGCAAATTGAGTGTTTGTCGCGCAAATCATGCAAGTTGAAAAATCTGAAATTTGGTGGATATTTGCGACGCGTTAACCAGTCAGGAGCTTCCTCTAGTAGTGACAACAATGAGGACAAAATCATATCTGGATACCCGGAGCTGAGTGAGTGAGGAGGTCAAACAATCTGGTAAATTGTAAAATACAATCTTTACTCAATTTGAGCTATACATAGGGTGATTTCAGGGTGATTGGGACACTTTTTGCCATTGAGAGGACATGGAAAGAGTGTCCCAATCACTCTGAATTCACCCTATTGGGAATACTATCTAGTTAAAGCCGGCAAATTTAGTTTATTATTTTAGTTTTATTTTAAACCAAACCAATGTTAGCCATTTCACAATGAGACAAACCGCCTGGCAGAAAAGCCCCTTCCATGAATCTGCATTTGTTGTAAAGTGAATGTCACACGCGAATGAAGCAAGTAAACAATAAATGTTCAAGCGTCCAACTATGCACGGATAGTGTGATTTATTCGCTTTATTCGCGTCTGGTGCGAACGCAGCATTAGGCTTCAAAATGTACCATTTACTCCCATTATAAAGTTTGGAAGAATATTTTTAAAATAACCGATTGTGTTTGGCTGAAAGAAGTAATTCATATACACCTAGCATGGTTTGAGGGTGAGCTATCCCTTTAAGTCAGACTGGATGAACCGGGCCTCTACTGCTGTTAATGTACGCACAGATCAGCTCTGTCAATTTATAGATCATTAACATAGTTATTTCTCCCACTCATCTAAAGAGACAGCAGAGAAAGTGAGCGTTAAATCTCAAGGATTAATTCACAATTAACAGTCATCAAATAGCAGCATGGGAACGACACAAAGGTCATGCCGAAGACATAAAAATAGAGCAGATTATGAGTGAAATGCAGTGAGACACGCAATAAATCATATTTTACACATGGAAACGCATCGCATGTACAAAACCATTAATGTCATGAGTGCAAACATAACCAGAACTCATATTTACTCTTGTATAGCCGTATAGGTGATTTACTTCTCTGAATATTACAAATGATCCCTAAACTTTCCTCCAAACACAACCTTTTTTTGTGAAAAAGTTGCTTGTAATGAGTTTTATTTCATTACAGTTTCTCATATGTAGTGCATTATTTCATATAAAGCCCGTTGCTTCTAAGCTCATTGAGAAAGCTTTATGACATTCACTCTAATTTCATATACAATTATTACAACATTCATAAACGGCATATGGTGTGTGTGTGTGTGTGTGTGTGTGTGTGTGTGTGTGTGTGTGTGTGTGTGTGTGTGTGTGTGTGTGTGTGTGTGTGTGTGTGTGTGTGTGTGTGTGTGAAAACATTTAAATTTGAAGTGAAGTGAAAGTTGCTAGCCATATATAACATGACATTTCACATGCCTGTTGAACTACTAGCTACTATGACTGTTTACATGTACACATTTTAACTAAAGTATCATTCACATACACCAATCAGGCATAACATTATGACCACTGACAGGTGAAGTGAATAACACTGATGATCTCTTCAGCACGGATCTTGTTAGTATGTGGGATATATTAGGCAGCAAGTGAACATTTTGTCCTCAGAGTTGATGTGTTAGAAGCAGGAAAAATGGGCAAGCGTAAGGATTTGAGCGAGTTTGACAAGGGCCAGATTGTGACGGCTAGACGACTGGGTCAGAGCATCTCCAAAACTGCAGCTCTTGTGGGCTGTTCCCGGTCTGCAGTGGTCAGTATCTATCAAAAGTGCTCCAAGGAAGGAACTGATAGAAAGGTGTCAGAATACACAGAGCATCTCAGTTTGTGGCAAACATGCTTCAGGAATGGTTTGAGGAGCACATCATTGAGTTTGAGGCGTTGACTTGTCCTCCAAATTCCCCAGATCTCAATCCAATCGAGCATCTGTGGGATGTGCTGAACAAACAAGTCAGATCCATGGAGACCCCACCTCACAACTTACAGGACTTAAAGGATCAGCTGCTAACGTCTTGGTGCCAGATACCACAGGACACCTTTAGCGCTCTAGTGGAGTCCATGCCTCGATGGGTCAGGGCTGTTTTGGGCAGCAAAAGGGGGACCAACACAACATTAGGAAAGTGAAATATTATGACTGATCGGTATAAACATACTCTAAACTCTAACAATACGATCTCAATTACTTTGCATGCAAAACAGCATTTATCATCTATTCATAACATTACCATAACAACAAGAAGCATGCAAATACATTTTAGAGACAGCCATCAAGTCAGCTGAGCAAAGTTAAGAAGCTCAGGTCCTTTATATATGATCATGTTGCTAACTTAACCTGCAAGATAAGATGCAGAAGCAGCATCCTGAAAGACTCCCAGGGTATCAATAAAGTTGTCTAAGCAAGCACCTTCAGATGATGGACTTTCTATTTTTGACACACTGCAACTCCAGCCAAAAAAAGGTTCCCCATCTGTCTGAAATAAATTGCAAATCACATGCATGACTTGATCTAATTCAGATTTCAAGGTTAACATTACAATTATTCTTCTATTGAACACATTATTCTAGTGTTTGAATAGAGTGCATTAGTGCCCACCCACTATTGCACCGGCGATGGTTCTAGAACTATATTTTCCCATTAATTTCTCTCATAGGGATTAAAAAAAAAAAAAAAAAAAAAAATATATATATATATATATATATATATATATACATATATTGCAAAATATGCACATATACTGAAATATTTGAGTATTTTAAGAGCGTAGGGAGATTATTTCATGACAGTCGCCAGAGCTAAAGATCTTTTGTGCTCGATTTGACCATTTGGAGGATTTTTCTGGACAGCATCATGGGTAATGTAGTTTTTCAGCACAAATTCAGCTGTTAAACACAACTATAGTAAAACCAAGTTGAAACCATGCAGTCTGACGGCTTCAAAAGAAGCAAATAACACTGATTAACAACCTCGTTGCTCACAGTAATAGTTTACAAGTTAATGTTAAAAATAATTTTCCATATGGAGAAAATGAATGGCACTTTTACTTCTGGAACCTGACTGTTAGCTTTATTTTCATATTTTTAGTTTATGTTCATTTTTGTTTAAATTTAACTAACCTAGCTATATGCTTGTCGTCTTTTTATATTAATTTCATTTATGCATTTATGTTTAAAATATTGTTTAAAACAATTAATTATTGTTTAAAAAATATTTAATTATTTCCAGTTAATAATTTTAGGGATTCAACTTAAAACATATTTCAGGTTATTACCAAGCATTTCTAATTTTTGTTTTGTTTGTTTTTTTTTTTTTTAACTAACATTTATATTTTATTTTAGCTTTATTCCAGTTAAAAAATAAATTTGTTTTAGTTAACATTATTCAAGATCTTCGCCGCCTCTTTCAATCAGATTTGCAGTTCAATCGTGTCATTCTGATCTGATCAGCCATTTCCTCTATGTGAAGATTTTTCAGATCCTCTATATATAAAGGTGTCATTGTTAGAATATATTTAAGTACTGAGTAATATTAATGAACTACAAGTACTTACTATAGGGTTAGGGTAGGATTAGGGTTTGGTTGAGGGTTAGTGGCATGTAATTATGCATAACTTACTGTTCTTACTATAGTAACATGTAACAAGGAAACTGTAAAATGTCACAAATTTATTTTTAATTATGACAATACTCAAATCCCATTAAAGGGTAAATCAATGATAAATCAACTTTCCCTTGAGCATTTCATATTCCAAATATCATGGTAATAAGAATATCCTGTAAGTTTCAGAGCTGAAAACGTCCTTGTTAGTCAAAGAAAAGCTTTTATTGACAAATGACTCGGCAAACAAGAGATCTGCAAATTAGCTTCCCTGTGAAGTCAGAGAGCAGCGAAACTAATTATGTAGCCCCACCCATTGAGTATGTATCCCCGCCCACCAAGTCGCACATGACATGTATAGGCAAATAATGGATTTTTTTTGCTTCATTTCACAATGGATTCGTTGTGTAAACAAGAGACTGGATGTGCAGATAGAAGATGGTTAAAAAATTATGCTGTACCTTCTGTATCCAACAGGAATGATGCAACAATTATGTGAGTAAAACATGTTTTTTATATGTGATAGATAACTGCATGCTGTCACAGGCTGGAGTATCCTTTGTATTTGAGGTGTTGTTGGTTTATGGTCTTGTGATTCGCGATCAGATTGAGTGTTGAACACGTATGGGCGAATCAATAATTTCCCACGTGTACTGATGGGGAAGTCAAAAAGTCATTATAATATGCAAAACTGTTAGCCAATCATAGCAGTGGGCGATAACTTCCAAGTCTTCAATGTGGTACACCCATAAAAACAGTGTTTAAAGGTGCCCTAGAATGAAAAATTGAATTAACCTTGCCATAGTGAAATAATAAGAGTTCAGTACATGGACATCACATACTGTGAGTCTCAAACATCATTGCCTCCAACTTCTTATGTAAATCTTGTGAATCCATAACACAGCAGGAAAAAAAGTGCTTCTCAACATAAACCCAACCGTGACGCAAGCATTGGGGATCATTTATATGCACGCCCCCAACATTTGCATCTGTCCAAACATGTTCATTGTCAGGCGGAATTGACGGAGCAAGTGAATCATCAGGTAAACAAGCTGCTCGCATGGACACACTTCATGTTCCAGGCTGTGCAGGAGACTTTTCTACCCTTCCCATAGATAAAAAATGTCAACAGTCATGGTTGATCGGCTCATTTCAAGCAAGCTTTGCTTAGCGTCTTAAACTGAAGAAAGTGGCAATTACAACTATATTCCAGCAAACAGTAAGTAGCGATTTATCCACTTATTGACTGTTTAAACAATTTCTGATTAAATTGAAAGTTTCTTAGAGAGACAGCATTGTCTAGCTAATGCAAGATGCTTACAGTAACAATAGGAAACACCAAGTACCATACCAAACTAAATAGTGTCTAATGACAAAGGGTAAAATTATTTTGTATTACAAAATACAACCGTAGATACTTTGCTTAGATCGTTCACTTGATCCTTCTAGCAAACGTCACCTTTTCCACCATATAAGTTAAAACGATAGTCATTTGACAAGGCTATTCATTTTGTAAAAATATAAATTATATATTTATATTTTTGAGAACTGAAGTATGGTGTTTCCTATGATGTTTTTGCCTATTTGTATTTCAGATTAGGCTACATCACAGTCACTGCGTAACCTTAGCCTACATTGCGACTAACGTTAACTAAACATGCAATATCGTTGACGAAAAAAGACAAGTCTAAAATGTAGGCTGAATGACACACTTTAAGCAGAACATCTCAAATGGAGATTGATAAAATGCAGCTTACTTGTTATTGGTGTTTTCAGATCATCAGTGCGCGAGAGAGAGCTCACGTGCATATGGTTCCCAGATTAGACATGTTTAGGTAGAACACCGGATGCATATGTTTTTTTTTGTTTTTTTTTCACAGAAAAGCTCTGTTCGGGGGATTTAATTACTGAAATCTGGCAACAGCGTGAACACAAGCTCTTTCACGCGCGCGGATGATCTGAAAACACCAATAAACAAGTAAGCTGCACTTTATCAATCTCCATTTGAGATGTTTTGCTTAAAGTATCATTCAGTCGGTCTGTGTTCTGTCAGGACGGTCAGGACTCCCAAGCTGAACAGCTGAACTGCTGTGAGCTGCTGAAATAAGCCAATCAGAGCAGAGCTCAACATTAAAATTCATGACCCTTCCAAATAAGGCAAAAACAGAGCATAACATCCTGGGACAATTTATAGGGTTGTAAATGGACCTGTACAACTGTATCTGGACAATTTTTGCCCTTAAATAAGCCACACACCCTCTAAGTAGATATCAGAGAACACATTAACATAGTTTCAACTCATTCTAGGGCACCTTTAAAGAGCTAGGCTACAAAACCAGGGAAGAAAATAGCCCACTACTTTAATTCATTATAAATGTTTTTGAATGTTAAAAGCACACAAACATCATAAGTTGACCACAGACAACAGAATAAAAAAAGCCGGGTCATGACCCTTTAGGATGCAAGTAAACCGCTGATATGGGTAAAAATCAGCCTGAAATCCATTAACTCTTTTGTCAATTTAGCATAAAAAAAAAAAAAAAAACACAGCCAAAAAAAATTAGAAACCAGCCACAATCTTTGACTTGTTGAACTCTGGGACCAAGTTTATAATGTAGTTGCTTATAATCTTATCAAATCTGACGACTGACTTGCTTCCCAGTGAAACACAAGACCAGCATTGTCTACAAAATAGGCATGACTCATATCAGATAATGTGAAGTTAAGGAAAATATTATGGATAATTTTTATCATGGGTTCAAATGATATATTGTAGCCACAACCTCCTACAGAAGCCAAGAGTGGACTTTTATTTAGAAAGGCCTTAATTTCTTCTGCTCTATATTGAGCTGTCTTCTATCCAGTCAATATTATAACCTGTCAAAATCCCACAAACTGAGTTCATACGGTCTAGATCGCCCTGACATATGAGCAATTACGGATTTTCACAGCATAACTTAATAAAAAATGAGTGAAGTGTGGGTGTCTGTTTATGAGTACGTGTCAAAAAATCTGTGGATTTGCAATAACATCATGTCATTACATTAACACGCACACGTGCGCACATACAATATCACACATTTCAACATGTGAATCGCATGAAAGATGTCGACAAAACGTGTTTGCTGTTTATTATACAGTACAGGGTTTTCGTGTACCGTACCTGTCTTTTGTGAATGTGGTTTTGTCAAAGTTAAAACAAAGAAAGCCAGTAATAATCTGTTGCTAGGAACATCCTTTCTGAAATAGTACATACTGTTAAACCTACTTTAGCCATGCGTTTCATAATACAGCTTATATTAGAGTATAAATATGATCTAAAGCCTGAGATGTGTTAATATTGCTAATCAGAATGCGGCATTCGATGTGATGTAATGAGATTAAATGGCCTAACACTTCCTGTTCTTTAATCTCTCAACTGCTTCTCCTAGACAGATGAGATTAAACAAAGAGCAAATAACTTGCTTCTCACAGAAAAAAAGAGCCATGTCTCTTTTCTAGAAGTTTAGAAGTGTCTCAAGCTCTCAAATGATCAAGAGACACAAGTAAGACATTTCAATTAGTGATGGGTCGGTTTTGACCAAATCTTTTATATAACTCGGGAACAACGAACCGTCAGAGAGTGATTTGTTCATTTTGTGTTGATCATACATGCAAAACATCCCATAGGTTCTGTACCGGGAACAGAATTGATTAGTTCACGTCTCGAGTCTTCAGGTCTGACTCTTCTGAGTCTTGTTCTTTTCTCACTTGATATCTGTATTGGATACAGCATTAGGTAATACCTCCCGAACTTCATTACAAACAAGCACATACTGTTACAGTTACATGATGCGTTTCTGGTCTCAAATTGTAGCTTTTTTAATTTCTTACACTTTATAATAATTTGAATTTCTGTCATGATGGTTATTTTCCATAACATTAAATGTGGTAATAAAGAGTTGGTAGTGCTTTAAACTTTATCTGTGTGATGGGGAAAATCCCATCATACAGATAAACTCTGATAAATCACTTTGATTGTAAGATGCCTACATTGTACAAGTTTCTATTGCAGTTGTGTGAAAATTTCCTTTTTTCGAATTGCCTGAAAAAACCACCTCATGCGAGTGTAAAAATGTTTTTGCGATATGGAAGGTTTTGCAAAAATGACGTGTTTCCATATGGCGTATTTTCAAGTCGCAATTTCAATTTGCACAATTTGAAGGGTAATGGAAACGCGGCTAATAGGAGTGTGACAATATCTCGTGCCACGAGATTTCGCGAGACTAAACTGTGACAAGATTTCTCATCAAAGTGAAAAGCGTTCTCGTCATATTCTCATGACCTGGTCATGACGGAGTGTGAGGAGTTTATATTACGCCTCCACTCTAATTTAGCTTTTTATAGAAATAAAAACTATTTAATTCAGGTGGATAATCATAACAGTCGCTTTAATTCCAGCAGCTCATCTAGAACGAGCTGTTTGCAGCACGGATCACGTGATGAGAAGACGAGCGTGTGTTACGAGTATGTGTGACGTGTCAGTGAAGCGCTCTCATTCAGCGTGTTATGTGTGTGTTACGTGTTAGTGAAGTGCTTGCATTCAGCGTGTTACCAGTGTGTGTGACGTGTCAGTGAAGCGCTCTCATTCAGCGTGTTATGAGTGTGTGTTATGTGTTAGTGAAGCGATTGCATTCAGCGTGTTACGAGTGTGTTACGTGTTAGTGAAGCGCTCGCTTTCAGCGTGTTACGAGTGTGTTACTTGTTATTGAATCGCTTGCATTCAGCGTGTTACGAGTGTGTGTTACGTGTTAGTGAATCGCTCGCATTCAGCGTGTTACAAGTGTGTTTTACGTATAAGTGAAGGGCTCGCATTCAGCTCGTTACGAGTGTGCGTTACGTGTTAGTGAAGCGCTCACATTAAGGGTGTTACGTATTAGTGAAGTGCTCGCATTCAGCTTGTTACGAGTGTGTGTTACGTATTAGTGAAGTGCTCGCATTAAGGGTGTTACGTATTAGTGAAGTGCTCGCATTCAGCGTGTTACGAGTGTGTTACGTGTTAGTGAAGCGCTCGCATTCAGAGTGTTACGAGTGTGTGTTATGTGTTAGTGAAGCGCTTGCATTGAGCGTGTTACGAGTGTGTTACATGTTAGTGAAGCGCTCGCTTTCAGCGTGTTACGAGTGTGTGTTACGTGTTAGTGAAGCGCTCGCTTTCAGCGTGTTACGAGTGTGTGTTACGTGTTAGTGAAGCGCTCGCATTCAGCGTGTTACTAGTGTGTGTTACGTGTTAGTGAAGCGCTCGCATTCAGCGTGTTACGAGTGTGTGTTACGTGTTAGTGAAGCGCTCGCATTCAATAAATTACGAGTGTGTTACGTGTTCGTGAAGCGCTCGCATTCAGTGAGTTACGAGTGTGTGTGTTACGTGTTAGTGAAGCGCTCGCATTCAGCGTGTTATGAGTGTGTGTTACGTGTTATTGAATCGCTCGCATTCAGCTTGTTTCGAGTGTGTGTTACGTGTTAGTGAAGCACTCGCATTCAGCGTGTTAAGAGTGTGTTACGAGTTAGTGAAGTGCTCGCATTAAGGGTGTTACGTATTAGTGAAGTGCTCGCATTCAGCGTGTTTCGAGTGTGTGTTACGAGTTAGTGAAGTGCTCGCATTAAGGGTGTTACGTATTAGTGAAGCGCTCACATTCAGCGTGTTGCGAGTGTGTTACGTATTAGTGAAGTGCTCGCATTTAGCTTGTTACGAGTGTGCGTTACGTATTAGTGAAGTGCTCGCATTCAGCGTGTTAAGAGTGTGTGTTACGTGTTAGTGAATCGCTCGCATTTAGCGTGTTTCGAGTGTGTGTTACGAATTAGTGATGTGCTCGCATTCAGGGTGTTACGTATTAGTGAAGTGCTCACATTCAGCGTGTTGCGAGTGTTACGTATTAATGAAGTGCTCGCATTCAGCGTGTTACGAGTGTGTTATGAGTTAGTGAAGTGTGTTACGTATGACTTCACTAATACGTAACACACACTCGTAACACGCTGAATGCGAGCGATTCACTAATACATAACACCCTGAATGCGAGCACTTCACTAACTCGTAACACACACTCGACACGCTGAATGCGAGCACTTCACTAACTCGTAACACACACTCGACACGCTGAATGCGAGCAGCATTCAGCGTGTCGAGTGTGTGTTACGAGTTAGTGAAGTGCTCGCATTCAGCGTGTCGAGTGTGTGTTACGAGTTAGTGAAGTGCTCGCATTCAGGGTGTTATGTATTAGTGAATCGCTCGCATTCAGCGTGTTACGAGTGTGTGTTACGTATTAGTGAAGTGCTCGCATTCAGCGTGTTACGAGTGTGTGTTACGTGTTAGTGAATCGCTTGCATTCAGCGTGTTACTAGTGTGTGTTACGTATAAGTGAAGTGCTCGCATTCAGCTCGTTACGAGTGTGCGTTACGTGTTAGTAAAGTGCTCGCATTAAGGGTGTTACGAGTGTGCGTTACGTATAAGTGAAGTGCTCACATTCAGCTCGTTACGAGTGTGCGTTACGTATTAGTGAAGTGCTCACATTCAGCTTGTTACGAGTGTGCGTTACGTATTAGTGAAGTGCTCGCATTCAGCTTGTTACGAGTGTGCGTTACGTGTTATTGAAGCGCTCACATTAAGGGTGTTACGTATTAGTGAAGTGCTCGCATTCAGCTTGTTACGAGTGTGCGTTACGTGTTAGAAGCGCTCGCATTCAGCTCGTTACGAGTGTGCGTTACGTATTAGTGAAGTGCTTGCATTAAGGGTGTTACGTATTAGTGAAGTGCTCTCATTCAGCGCGTTGCGAGTGTGTTACGTGTTAGTGGAGTGCTTGCATTAAGGGTGTTACGTATTAGTGAAGTGCTCGCATTCAGCGTGTTGCGAGTGTGTTACGTGTTAGTGAAGTGCTCGCATTCAGCGTGTTGCGAGTGTGTTACGTATTAGTGAAGTGCTCGCATTCAGCTTGTTACGTGTGTGTGTTACGTATTAGTGAAGGGCTCGCATTAAGGGTGTTACGTATTAGTGAAGTGCTCGCATTCAGCTTGTTACGAGTGTGCGTTATGTATTAGTGAAGTGCTCGCATTAAGGGTGTTACGTATTAGTGAAGTGCTCGCATTCAGCGTGTTACGAGTGTGTGTTACGTGTTAGTGAAGCGCTCACATTCAGCGTGTTACGAGTGTGTTATGTGTTAGTGAAGCGTTTGCATTCAGCGTGTTACGAGTGTGTTACGTGTTAGTGAAGCGCTCGCTTTCAGCGTGTTACGAGTGTGTGTTACGTGTTAGTGAAGCGCTCACATTCAGCGTGTTACGAGTGTGTGTTACGTGTTATTGAATCGCTAGCATTCAGCGTGTTACAAGTGTGTTACGTATTAGTGAAGTGCTCGCATTCAGCGTGTTACGAGTGTGTGTTACGTGTTAGTGAAGCGCTCACATTCAGCGTGTTACGAGTGTGTGTTACGTGTTAGTGAAGCGCTCGCATTCAGCGTGTTACAAGTGTGCGTTACGTATAAGTGAAGTGCTCGCATTAAGGGTGTTATGTATTAGTGAAGTGCTCGCATTAAGGGTGTTACGTATTAGTAAAGTGCTCGCATTCAGCGTGTTGCGAGTGTGTTACGTATTAGTGAGGTGCTCGCATTCAGCTTGTTACGAGTGTGCGTTACGTATTAGTGAAGTGCTCGCATTCAGCGTGTTACGAGTGTGTGTTACGTGTTAGGGAAGCACTCGCATTCAGCGTGTTACGAGTGTGTGTTACGTGTTAGTGAATCACTCGCATTCAGCGTGTTACAAGTGTGTTACGTATTAGTGAAGTGCTCGCATTCAGCGTGTTACGAGTGTGTGTTATGTGTTAGAGAAGCAATTGCATTCAGCTTGTTACGAGTGTGCGTTACGTATTAGTGAAGTGCTCGCATTAAGGGTGTTACGTATTAGTGAAGTGCTCGCATTCAGCGTGTTGCGAGTGTGTTACGTATTAGTGAAGTGCTCGCATTCAGCTTGTTACGAGTGTGCGTTACGTAATAGTGAAGTGCTCGCATTCAGCTTGTTTCGAGTGTGTGTTACGTGTTAGTGAAGCGCTCGCATTCAGCGTGGTACAAGTGTGTTACGTATTAGTGAAGTGCTCGCATTCAGCATGTTAAGAGTGTGTGTTAGGTGTTAGTGAAGTGCTCGCATTCAGCATGTTACGTATTAGTGAAGTGCTCGCATTCAGCGTGTTGCGAGTGTGTTACGTATTAGTGAAGTGCTCGCATTCAGCTTGTTACGATTGTGCGTTACGTATTAGTGAAGTGCTCGCATTCAGCTTGTTACGATTGTGCGTTACGTATTAGTGAAGTGCTCGCATTAAGGGTGTTACGTATTAGTGAAGTGCTCGCATTAAGGGTGTTACGTATTAGTGAAGTGCTTGCATTAAGGGTGTTACGTATTAGTGAAGTGCTTGCATTAAGGGTGTTACGTATTAGTGAAGTGCTCGCATTAAGGGTGTTACGTATTAGTGAAGTGCTCGCATTAAGGGTGTTACGTATTAGTGAAGTGCTCGCATAAAGGGTGTTACGTATTAGTGAAGTGCTCGCATTCAGCGTGTTACGTATTAGTGAAGTGCTCGCATTCAGCTTGTTTCGAGTGTGTGTTACGTGTTAGTGAAGCGCTCGCATTCAGCGTGGTACAAGTGTGTTACGTATTAGTGAAGTGCTCGCATTCAGCATGTTAAGAGTGTGTGTTAGGTGTTAGTGAAGTGCTCGCATTCAGCGTGTTACGTATTAGTGAAGTGCTCGCATTCAGCGTGTTGCGAGTGTGTTACGTATTAGTGAAGTGCTCGCATTCAGCTTGTTACGATTGTGCGTTACGTATTAGTGAAGTGCTCGCATTCAGCTTGTTACGATTGTGCGTTACGTATTAGTGAAGTGCTCGCATTAAGGGTGTTACGTATTAGTGAAGTGCTCGCATTAAGGGTGTTACGTATTAGTGAAGTGCTCGCATTAAGGGTGTTACGTATTAGTGAAGTGCTCGCATTAAGGGTGTTACGTATTAGTGAAGTGCTCGCATTAAGGGTGTTACGTATTAGTGAAGTGCTCGCATAAAGGGTGTTACGTATTAGTGAAGTGCTCGCATTCAGCGTGTTACGTATTAGTGAAGTGCTCGCAGTCAGCGTGTTGCGAGTGTGTTACGTATTAGTGAAGTGCTCGCATTCAGCTTGTTACGAGTGTGTGTTACGTATTAGTGAAGTGCTCGCATTCAGCGTGTTACGAGTGTGTGTTACGTGTTAGTGAAGTGCTCTCATTAAGGGTGTTACGAGGATTCTAAGCTACACCACAGCATGCTTGCTTCTTTGAACAACAGTGTTTCTTTAATGAAAAACTCAACGTTATAAATAAATAAATGATTTAATTATCTATTTATTCATGAATCAGAAGCTGTCCTCTATACATGTGTTGCAATAAAATAAAAAATAAAAACAATAAACGAACAGAACACGTTTACAGATTAGACTCAATATTTTGACTCCCGCTGTAATCTGACCATCCTGGTCATGTCAAGTGCGTTTTGGCTCTTTTTGTTGACTTTTTGCTCAGCGCACAGATAGTCGCTTAAAAAATTACCGCGCTCATCTCCTGATCATCTCATGCTTGTTGTTATGTCTGTCATGCGTGCGTCTCCTAGCAACCAGGCGCTTGTTTCAGTTTGTGTTCCAGACGTTTTTAAAGTCTGGTAGTGTATGATGCCTAGCTTTTCTCTGTAACCATTTACAAAGTCGGCAAGTGTATGATGCCTAGTGTTTTTGAAATCTGTTCAGATTTAAAAAATCGTGTAGTGTATTCCAGCCTTAAGGCATGAGAATTTCTCATAATATGAAAGCTATCTAGTTGAAACCATCTCTTAGCTCTATATCATGCTTGAGGAAAAAATTGGTCTCTATTTGATATTTGCACTTAATATTGCAACTAGTGCTGCAACGACGCGTCGACGGAAATACGTCGACGTTCGTGAAATGCGTCGACGCGTCGTGTCAGGCGTTCATCTCGCGTAATGTTGGCTTCTGCTCCTGGTTCTATCACAAAAACCTAGACCGCGAATATCAAAAGTATGGGAATACTTTAAACAGAGGCCAAACAGTGTTTCCCACACATAGACTAATTTGTGGCGGACTGCCACATAATCAATAACGGCCGCCACATTTGTCATTCATTCATTTTTACGCTATTTAAAAGACGCACGCATATTCGTTTAGCTCTCTCCGTCCTTTTGCGCGTCTCTTACTCACTCACACACACACGCGTTGCATTCGACCGTAAAACAAGTTTTATTGCATTTTGGCGCATTTAGACATAGCTTTTAAAACCAGAGCAGTTGAATAACAGAGTTGCGACACGCATTCATCACGCGGCAGCGCGCGGTCACGGCGCTCATATAATTCTAAACAAACCAGCGCGGTGTCAATCAATACAGACCAGTGTTTCCCAACCGGGATCCCGAGCAAAAGTTGCGGGGACGCACTTACACTTCGGTTCATCTCACACCTGATGACGCATCTTTAATATGGGTTGTAACTTGAAAATAATGCTGTATGTATGTTTCTGTCGATGGATACACGTGCTGACTCCTCAGGTATACACTACAACAACAGCAATAATAAAAGAAAAACGTGGGCAAAACGGTCTCTCTTTGTAAATTTTATAAAACGCATGCGAGTGCTGCCGTACGTCCGAATATGAGCAGTCATTTTCACCGTCATCACCCCCGTGTAGCAAGGAGACTCGAATGAGAAGATCTGTCTTTGTGCACTCGTCCAAGCGTGCAAATATTGAGTTATCTTTCAAATCCTGTGCTTAAACAGACAAACTCACAAAAAGTATGTCAAAATGTCATAGCCTACTCTATGCCTTAAGTGAACTTACAGAAAATACGACTATCCTTGGGTCTTAAAGGGGCAGTAGCATTCACTGCTGTCTGTTTAATGTCAAACAAAAGATAAAGACATCACTCACTGCTCCTGACTGAATAGCTTTTGTAAGTTTAATAAGGATTATTTTTTTAATTTTAAACAGTTAAATGTGTGGTTATTTTACTTTTGATTACTTAATTCCATTTCTCTACCTAAAAACTAATGTTAGACCTACCTGAAAATCCTGAAAAGCATTGTTTATTTTGTTCTCATCTTTGCTCAATAGTGTTTATTTGTGCTGCTGCTTCTATTTAAGTTATCTGTTCTTATTTTCTTTATTTTCATTTGACAGTAGTCCTTTTTCCCCTGAACATAGCAAATACCGAACTGTACTGAAACGTGAACCTAAAACCGTGATACAAAGCGAACTGTGAGCAGTCTGTACTGTTACACCTCTAGCGTAACTTATGCGCGAGGGGGTGCCACAGAATTGTGAAAAATTTCAAAGGGTAAAAAAATGTATCGTTAGATTAGTCGACTAATCGAAAAAATAATCGTTAGATTAGTCGACAGAAAAAAAATCGTTAGATTAGTCGACAGAAAAAATAATCGTTAGATTAGTCGACAGAAAAAATAATCGTTAGATTAGTCGACAGAAAAAATAATCGTTAGTTGCAGCTCTAATTGCAACTTATGAGTACTTTGATTATGGTTAGCGTGCACTTAATATCTATGATCAAATTGTGGGAAGGAGTTGAGTTAGGAGGTCAAAAGAAGCTCATGTGCAGAAGGTCTGAAGAGACGATCATACAAGAAAGAATACAGATAATCTGTCTTTAACTGTATATGATAATTCATACTCAGAAAGTAGGAATGAAATATATCAAGACGATTACTTAAAACATTTCAAATGCACCTGCAAACTATGTTTTATTTCTAGGCATGCATTTCATTATTGTGGATTTCTTAAAGGCCCACTGAAATCAAAATTAAAGTTTTTTTTAGTTTTTAGTATGACAATATCAGCCTTAACATTATGAATAAGCTGGTGTGTGTTCCAAAACAAAATTCGCTTTTAGGAGGTATAAGCCTATAAAACTTACAGTCTCTCACTTCCGTTAAAACAAATCACAGATTTTGATGACATCATCACTGACTTCACCTCCTCGTCAAATCTTCTGTCCAATCAAATGCTCTCTAGAATCTAAAGCCCGCCCCCTACACTGCGGAAGCTGCGGCTAAAATCGGTCAGTTTTTAACACATTTACTAATTTCTGCATGGTGAACAGCACATAGCACACTATATATGTGGTAGGAGACGATACAGTGTAAATATGCTTTCAGCTGAGGCGAATGAAGTCTGGTTTACATTAGTTTCACGCACTGCAGCAGCGCACACACAGTCTAGACCGGAGGCGTTGATTAGAGACACGAGAGCAGCGCGGATCATATGCGCGAGTCGGCGCAGACAACAAACATATCGGACCTATTTGAATCACACTCGTTAATATTTCTGATTCAAATAATACACGAGACGACAATGATGAGAATGACGCGATCGGTCACGAGACACATGAGAGCCAATGGCAATTTACAATCAAAGCTGACGTAATGACGCAATTGGTCACGAGACACACGACAGCCAATGCTGTCAAAGCTGACGTGACGGTTCTTCCAGCGGCAATATTTGAAATTTATTATTAATCTTTGGCGGATGGACTCGACATTACTGATCGCTTTTGGGGATTCTCTTCACACAAATCAATCGTTTGGCCTCGGAACACTTGGAGTATTTGTACTTTCTGAATAAATTATGCATGCAGTCGTATCTGCCTGTTATATCCTGTTTTTTTATAATAAACAAATGGGTAGGTTTAGGGAAGCGTTTGAGTTACGCATTCAAAATGTGTCTGAGTATGTGTGTCCACAAGGTAAATGGATTTATAAACATACTAAATTATGTTTTTTGAAAATGTAAAAATGCAGTATGTTTCATGTGATGGGTAGGTTTAGGGGCAGTGTGTGTGTGTGTGTGTGTGTGTGTGTGTGTGTGTGTGTGTGGTTGTGTGATGGGAAGGTTTAGGGGCTGTGTGTGTGATGGGTAGGTTTGGGGGTAGGGGCAGTGTAGGGGGGTAGAATTAGGGGAGCGCGACATTAGTGTTGCACGGACGAGTGGATCTGCAGCTGAGAGCAGTGTTTACGGGCGTATATTTCCTCTCTCGCTCTAGTCACGCGCGCGCACCCTTCCGGGTTAAGAGCCTGTACGGCCCATACAAGGACATTACACCCTGTCGACGTCAAGCGGACCAATACTCGAAAAAAACTCTCCAAAACTTGTGAGAAACTGGAAGGAGTATTTTTGACACAGAAATACTCCATCAAAGGTCCAACTTATTTTTTGAAACTTTGTTTCAAATGGAAAACTTTGTTTCAAATGTTTAGGATGGGAAGTCCTATCAGTCTTTAACAGTGTAAAACGCTCAGTATGCATGAAACAGCATTTCACCCCCCCTTTAAACATATCCTATATATCATCCCATATAAAAATGCTGGGCAATCGATTATTCACATCCAAAATAAAGGTTTTTGTTTACATAATATATCCGTGTTTGAATATACATTATGCATTCCTTGTATATGTATATACTGTACATTAGGGCTGTCAAAATTGATCAAAAATGACGTTTGAATATTCCCTCTAAAACAAACACAACTATTCGAACATCTGGGTGTGCATTTTGTCAATTGATGCATTACGTCAATAACAGGACAAATTAATACAAAGAGACATAACTACTTGAATAGGTTGCCTATTTAAGTTTATACATATTTGACAATGTATTACTAACACAAAAACAAGTAAATTAACTAATGGCCAAGACCTGAGTCTGTGTTTCTTACTCGTGCCGCTCGTCCATATATAACATATATGCCCTCAAGACCGGTGTGCCTCGCAGGTGACACTCATCTTCAACCACGCACTGGTTTCGCTTTGCTCCTCCCACGTCTCCCAGAACGCTTAAAAATGTAACTTATTCAGTACAGAGCAGAGAGTGATTTTATGTTTTTGTTCTTTAATTAACATGACAGACATCAGCAGGAATATATGGCTGTTGTCGAGTTTAGCACAGATTAAATATACTGTTACACAACATACATGAATATATGCCAAAACAGGCATTTTGACATAACTGTGTATTTGAGCATTTAGGCTGCTTGAAACTCAGAGGTAGTGTTATGTGCGCTCCACTTCTGCTTTTGGTCTGAGCGCGAAAGAGGAGGCGGCGGGTTTGTAGCATTTTGAGGTCAGAGAGCAAGAATGCGCAGTTGACGTTATTAGGGATGAGTCACGATTTTCGAATATTCGATTCGTTGATTTTTATTATAGAACATCGAATAGGTTGTGCGATTATCGTCCTGTATTTACCTGTATCTTATATTACAATATATGGTTTCAGTGCTGATGTGGTGGTGACGTGTTCGTTTTAGGCTTCTCCTTTTTATATTTTAGACATTAATTAATTAAAAGAAACTATGAGATGCGCATGATGCACTGGTGGAAACAACACGAGACCACGCAACTGTCGAGACGGGCTTGCGCTGTGTTAAGAGTCTGCGCCAGCAGCAGCGTGTTCCTTCAGCGCAGCTGCAAGAGTTATTAGGCTATGGCCTTTTTACACCTCCTCACTTCATTCGTTTTCTCAGATCAGATATCTATCCAGAATGCAAAAAGACCAGGAGTAAATGCCTTTCTAAATTCTTTCAAGACAGATTAATATCCGACCCCTAATACAAATCGATTCTATCGCAGTGTTTGAGCATGAGCTGATGATGAATAATGCAGCTCATATGGGGTGCTTTCGTTGACGTGAACTCCATTAAATGTGCATATAGCGCGGGAATTTACGATGGGATTTCTATTCATTTCAGGTAAGACATCTTGCATGTTTTTTGTAATTTTTATTTTATTTTTTATTTGTAGATTGTATAGGCCGTTTCGTTTGCGCCGTTACGAGCAGAGCATATGACTCAACGTATAAAAATGCCTTTTTACTGTTGGTGATAGTAAACATAAACATTGTGATATAATTCAAGTGTTTTATATCTATTGACTATCTATTCATATCTATTGAATCTTATGAGGGGAATTGCAAAACAAGTCAAGTGTTGATTTGAGAGACGATCAAACGTGGTTAACTCTTTGTCTGCCGCGGGCCGCTTGCTCAGCACTTTAAAAGACAAAAACTTGAATTTAACAAACAAAAAATGCTCCAAACATTTTTTTAAATTAATTTAAAGGCACAATATGTAATGTTTCAGCATTAAAAATATAAAAGATCACTATATCTATGTTATATATTTTTTAAAGTTGTGTGTTTACATTATCCCGACAGTTCCAATTAACTTCTAAATCCAGAGAAATTAATATTTTAATTCGAAGACACGGACCGTGTCTTTATTTCCGTTATGTCGCCCGTCTTTCACGTCATATCCACGTTTGCGTCTTGCTTCCTGCGGAACTCGGCGGAACCGCCAAACTCAAAGAGGAACACTGACAGACAGTATAAGGGGAACCCCCGTATAAAAAAGTCTGTATGATAATGGATCATGACTACTCTTTGCCTGTACGTTTTGCCAGCTCAACAAAGCGCAAACGTGCGGGTGAAAAAAATGACCCGAGAAGATTTTGGGACAGTAGAAGAAGCAAGAGACGTGTAAACCTTGGAGAAGCCTTTGAAAGATGGCGAAATCTTCGTGACAAGCTCGGACTGCAGAGAGATGCTGATCTCGCTTGCGTTTTAATAAACAGGTAATTTAAGTAACCATTCAGCTAACATAATAATCATATAATCATAACATGCTGTATGTTTGCATATTGCATAGCGATCTTGACCACATTGAGACGCGTTTAGCTGAATACGTATAACGTTACATTTTGTATTGCATCGGCTTTTCAAACAGGCGGATTCTCTGTTTTTGGAGACTGAAACTGAGACTTTTTAAAACTGATTCAAAAGTATATTTCTATCCGTATATTTGGTGACACGATGATGTCATGTGTAAAACGCAGATGGACTAGCTATTATTGGTTTTATATGTAGCTGGAGAAAGTAACGTTAGCTTCATAAGGTAATATGCCACTATCTTGGTCAATTAATATAAGGTGACCGTCACTTTTATCATATGTTAATACTAGCTACATATAATATTGATTTAATAATGATCTACTTATTCATATATCTCTGAGTTCCAAAATAAATGTTTATTAGAATGATTGATGAACGTGGGGAGCGACACAGCGCGTGTTCCAATGGACAACGTATTGCTGGTGCTGGTTCTCTCATTTACTATGTTTTATGTTGGTAATGATAAACTAAATTGAAATTTATTTCCTTATTGAACAGTTGATATACAGAATGTTCGACAATCGCGGATGCCATGTCAACATATCTATAATTTGAGTAACTCAAATTATGATGCGCGGTTAATATGTCAACATAGCCTACCAACTTATAGGTATGTTGACATAGCGACCGCCCGCACAACATTCTGTCTCACACATTATCTAACGTTACTGATAAGTTTGTTAAGTAACGGTAGCTCGCTGCTATTTCATTAGATTGACATTATATAAAGTGAAAAGCCGTAACTAAACTTAACAATAATAGAGATGTAAAATAACAATTACCTTGTCAGTGAACATGTTTTCTGCTGGAGATGCCAGATTCGCTGGTTGACAGTGGCAATAATGACAACAACTCCCATGAGCCCACGCACTTTCCTGACGTCATCAAAGTACGTCTGTTGTTATTATTTTGAATGAGTGACCCCTAGTGGCCAAAAGTTGCATACTGCACGTTTAATAAAGAAACTAAATAATTTATAACAAAACTGACCTATTTTAGTGGCTGTAACAGTGTGAATTATCAGATAGGAGGATTAAAAAAAGAAAAAACGTGAATATACTGGCTCTCTCTCCGTCGTATCTGGGGTAAAGCCTCAACACTATCACCATCATCCCTTACGTTATTGAACTAATGGCATTGTGATCAGCTAAAACGCACGCAATGGTTACTTTTCTAGCTGAACAAGTGCGTACCCTCCCGAGTGTTGCTCACACACACTGTACACTGGCGTACGGTAACTTGGGGATGTGTCAAATAGCATCAAACAATGTTACAATAATTATATGGCTTGAGTTAATATAGCCTGTTCCCTAATGAATTAAACAGTTTGTTCTTATACTGAATGAGTGTTAATGGCCTCTCCCTCTGTCTATGTGTCTATGCGTGCTTTCGGGGGAGGAGTTGCGATTTTCGAATAATTATCTAATAATTTCCATCGATCTTCGAATATAACTTTTTGCTTGAAATGTCCATCCCTAGACGTTATGGCCAGTGCAGATGGCAACAAATCAGACCGGCTTGGGATACACAAGAAGTGAGACGGGCCGATCATGCAGAAAACCGTCCAATTAGGGTCCCTGGTCGGTCAGTTGATCGGTGTATATCCACTTTTTACCAACTTAAATGCTAAAATTCGTATTGTGTTATATTTTGATACTTTTAGTCTAAGCCTCATTTGTGTCTACTTTAATTTCTTCAAAGAATTTTTATGAAAGCCTACGGAGCAATAAAATGTTCCTCTTATTGTTTAAAGGGGTCCTATTATGCTTTCTTTCATTTTCATGTTTCTTTAGTGTGTAATGTTGCTGATCTTCTCTCTATCAGTGTCAGTGTTTCTGAACTCCTGAAACGCCTCCATTGTAGTCTTGAGTTTCTTCCGGGAATAGACACGTCACAATATTCCTCATTATAATAATTAATCCGCAGAATAAAGGGACGGAGCCTGGTTGAGTGAGTCAGTAGTGTGTTGAAACTGGCGGTTATGGTAAAGGGCGGGACATTTCTCAAACACTTGACCAATCACAACACACTGCTCCAGCCGACCAATCAGAGCACAGTGTGCTTTTTCAGAAGGAGGGGCTTCATAGAGACAGGTACTAAAAAGAATTACTAACAGAATGGGATGAGAGGAGCCGCAACAAATGGAGAATAGGGGAAAATAATCAACATTCAAGCATAAAAAAACTGATCTATTATAGCCTGAAAACAAAATCAAAACTTAAAAAAGGTGCATAATATGTGTACATAAACAGTACACATACACAACATATGAAAATGATATCTCTCTCTCTCTCTCTCTCTCTCTCTCTCTCATATATGCACAGTATATGCAAACAAAATTTGATATGATTATACAGAGCAAAACCTGTAAAAGCAGCAGCACACCATCACCTGGAGCGAGAAAAGCTGTTAAAGAAATGCCCGTCTCTTTTGGCGCTTCTTTTAACAAACATTCAGACACTAAACCCCTTCATCTCCATTAATGGTGCTCTTAGCATCCATTTGCTACCTGAGAATCTGGCACGGCGTACCACCTGTGTGTTAGCGAAACAAGAGGCCTCGTCACCCCCCCATTCAGCGGCGCAAAGATAACAGCAAGTTGTAAGTCTGCGACGATTCAGGGAGCGTTAACTATGAGGGATGATGTCGATTTATCATGATATTACAGCCCTGACAGGGAAACACACCTGTACTTTTTTGATGTAATTTATTGACTGGTTGTGGATGCTGAGCGAGAGAGGAAAAAATTAGCGGTGCTTTAATTACTGCTGCTGCTGGTTAAAATATTAATGGGGCACAGAGTGTTGCATGCTCATTTCTGTTGATTTTTAATTAGCAGTAATTCATTTCGCACAAAGCATGTTGATGCCTGTGCTACAGACATTAGTGAGGAAGCTGAATAAAGATGTTTTTCAGGAGAGGCTGGGTGCATGCTGGGAAACAGGAGAGTGCTGGAGTGCTCTCAGGACAAGGGAAGGCAAGGACAGACACCCACCGGCTCTCGCTCACCGCTGGGAGTTTCAGCTCTAGCGGCAGCACACTCCCCCCGAATGCGTAAAAAAAGGAAGAGATATGCAAAAAAATCCACTTCAATCCCTATGCAAATGTTTCATTGGCATAAGTACATAACGTTTAAAAGTACAAATGCATGACATGAAATATCACCATTTTTTTTTAAAGCTGAAATTTTAGCAAATTAAATTAAACAATGGCATGCAACATTCAATTATCTCTCAATGCAAAAAAAGAAAGAAAAAAGGACAGTGTTTGTATTTTTCTGTGCAAGATTTAAAAATAAATCCATGCAATGTCAATCATTTTGGACAAACATTAAAAATGCATAGCATTGCATTGATTTATATAGCGAAATCAACCATGATTTTTAAAAATAATCTGTCTAATTAGGGGCAAGTGTAGATGAGCAAGCTTACACAAAATGCTTTAAATATCCACAAACTAGGAAATCATCAATAGGATTTCTTTTGGTCGACACTGATACCCGCCGTCACTTGCCCAAAGGAAAAACTATGGATTATGCAACAGACATTATACTACTAAGTGCCTTCACGCAGTTAATGAATAAACCATTGGTTTGTAATACCGGCCTTTTTTAATGCTATAGCTGATATGCAGATTGTTTTAAATTGATCAAAAATCAGCCATTAATATTAGTGGCCGATACATCGGTGCATATCTACTACAAACACTTACTGGAGGAGAGTATGTGATGTGGCAAGTATGCATGACATATGGATCATGAGTTTTTAATCATGATACCAGTGAAACAACACAATATTTTATATATTTCAAAACAAAACAAAGTTACAATTTTTTGCTAATTAAATTAAACAATGGCATGCAACATTCAAGTATTTCTCAAAGAAAAAAAATTATGAAGCACAGTGCACTTTTCTGTCCAAGATTACAAAATATCTATGCAATGTCAATCAATTTGGAGAAACATTAGAAATGAACAACACTGCATCGATTTATATTAGGGCTGGGCAAGTTAACGCGTTATTATCGCGTTAACGCATTAATTAATTAACGCCGACAATTATTTTATCGTGCATTAAAGCTACACTGTGTGATATTTTCCCCCATCTAGTGGTGAAAAGGTATATGACCATCCAGTGAATATTAGTTTCTGCTCCTCTCAATTTCGATTTCGTTTCAACTCCTACGGTGTCCGATTTAGTCATGGCTTCCAGTTCGACCTCTTCGGTGAGTGTTGCTTTTGAAAGTGATGAGGTTACTTTTGGAAACTATTAAATTTGCAGTTATTTAATTTGCCAAATGATCTATGATCAAATTAATCTATGTAAAATGAATAATTGAAAAATGAAAAAGTTCTACGTTTTCGTTATTTTTTTACCATTTCATTGCTAACATCAGCTATCAGGTTCCCAGACGAATGCAAGCTAATCTCAGTAAAGTAACTTTTATCAGTGCTATCGTTATTCTGTATATTGTACGACATCACTAGCGTAAGGCAAACAAATTATAATGCAATTAAAATATTAATCTCATGTTATCCGTCATAGAACACGGATTTATGTTATAAGGTAAACAATACTTTTTCATCATTGACGCGAGGAAAACTATCCTAGACGCAGATGCACAGCACACCATGATATAATTAGCCAAGCAACAATAAAACTTCCAATATACACAACTAGGCTGAATTAATATTACCTGTCGAGAAGAAAGCAGGAAACGTCGGCGTTCTTTTTAAAATCGTTGCTCCTCATGAGCTCTTTCCATCTTGGAAAGGCCACTCCAATATTTACTTTTGTCTTGTTGATTTGCCTGTCACGTTGCCGTCTTAATTCTCTTTTCCGCTTCCTTGGCGACTCTGATACATATCCCACAATGTTTAGGTCCCTGACCGGGTCGAATTCGGTAATCAATTCCGGGACGTGGTTGCTTTCACACAGAAGGCGACCCGGCAATGCTCCGGGAATATTGCGGGTCCGGCGTGCAGTGTGAAAGGGGCTTAAGAGTGATCTTCCATCATCATCATATAGCAGCCTCAAGCAATCCCCCTCACATTCGACACAGTGCCATCGAGTGTAAAAACGCGAAAAGCAAAGCTTGAATTTACGGGTATGTCCCTCTTTGGCAAATGTACTTTCAAGATGGAGGAGCAACATGGCGACCGCCATCCGAACACTCAACACTTATGTATTTTCAATGGTATATTATAAAATTACGAGAATGCATTATTACTTGAAAGAAGTAAATATACATTAATGAGCACATATATTTTTGAAAGAACTAAGTGATTTTAGCTAAGAATAAACTAAAAAAGTTACACAGTGTAGCTTTAACGTAGTTATTTATCATTACCGGTATATTGAAAGCCATTTGCTCACTGCCTCTGAATACATATACAGACACACCATTGGTCACAAGAGAATACAGTGCTGTCTGTAAGCCAATGGCTTGACATTTTTTGTCTGGAACAAATAAAATATTGAAATAACCAGAAACGCGAATGATTCAGATTTTTGTTGTTGTTGTTGTTATTATTATTATATTCAATGTAAACAGCGATTGATAATGGAGTGTATCTCTGCCTCTGGTACATTAGTCGCGTTGAGGCTCGCGCTGCCGGTCTCTTTGTCAGAGACATTCGTGGAGAAATCAAAACAAGCGAGCAGCAATATAAACTCACAGAAGAAACATACTGGGGGAAAACTGAGCTTTTTGTACTTGTTGATATTTATGATTTATGATATTGTTAATAACGCAAGTCGACTTTGCAATCGTGAATTGTGTAGCATGAATGGTGTAGCCTAGTTCAATAAACAAGCAGCCTAATTAATATTAAGTTACTTACATTTTTAGATCCAAACAACCTTTTTTTGTTCCTTTTCACCCATGATTTCACAGACGAAAAAAATAGTTCCAAAAGAAAGCAACACGCAGCGTGGTGTTTTATTACTGAATGAATCAGCGTTTTGAATGAATCATTTGAATGAACCACTCAATGACTCGCTCATGAAGACGATCACTTGCTGCCCCCTATTGGCGGTTATGTTTAAAATTATGATTGCATGTTTTATTTAGAACAACAATCTTATAACATTGCAGCTGTATTTTTTGCAGTTTAAATTATTTAATTTGATTGGTAACAGCCTATAGTGTTTTTACTATTATAACTTAATTTATTAATCAAATGTAAGAATTTAACATGAAAGATGATGCATACATTTAATAAGATTTAAAAAAATGGCCTTTATAAATTTAAATAACACCCTCGGGTGAATATCACAAATATGCAGATTTAAGCCGGCCTATGTTAAAGCTGATGAGAATATTACTTCAGAATCAATAGATGTATACCACCAATATAATTTAATTTGATTAAATTAATGTTTAAGTTGATATTTACAAGAAATATTGTAACTGTTACTAACTTTTAACTGCTGTAAAAAGCACCTTATTTGTTTAAAGTGTTTGCAAATCATATTTTATTGCACTTTTGTTCATATAGCAGCACTTTTGTATTCATTATTAAATTTTGCTCAGTGCGATTAATCACGATTAAACATTTTAACCGTTGCCCAGCACTAATTAATATCAAACAAATACAACAGATTTTTTTTACATTACATTGGTCCAATTATGTGCAAGTGTAGATCAGTGCATGCAGGCTAACAAATTTGACAAAATACCCATGCAAATGTCAATCAATTTGGAAAAATATTAAAAATGCATCATATTGCACTGATTTATATTGATTTATCGACCGTAAATACATCAATTATCATATCCATCTAATTAGGTGCAAGGGTAGATCTGTGCAAGCTCATAAAATACACAAAAAGCACATTTGCAAGTAGAAATGTAATATAATTGACTACTCATAACCACAATAATCCCATTTTTAATCCCATTGGTTAAGCAGATAATAAAAGAGGTAGTTTTTCTAATTCAATATCCTGTTTTTCCTCTATGTGCAATATTAAGAGAAATCTAAAACTCTCTTTCTGACAGTGTAAAATAATACCAATTTACTTATTTGCCAATTAGCGCAAATAAGAAAAATAATCTACAATCAATGGCTCATTATCACAAAATAATAATCAGTTTATGTTGTGATAATCACCACTGATTGTACATTATCAGACATTTCTGTGTGCAGATCTAAACACAAGACATTTCAAAAGTCATGCCTTTGGCCAATACTTGCTAAAAATAAAAAAAAAGCCTCCAAGAGCAGCAATTTGCGACAGATGTGGGCATGTACAGTAGGCCTGCCGCGATTAAAGTGCCTCTGGAATAAACAGCACAAATCAATAATGGGTTTCTCCATGAGCTGGAAATCAGTCCTTGGATTCGACACCAATAGTGTTTGTCCAGGTGTCATATCAGGGGCGCACACTGCCAAAGCTGAGCCACTACACCCCTGGTTATATCCATACCATAAACACACACACACACACACACACACACACACACACACATACATACACACACACCCCTCCCCCAGCACACACTCCGCAATGGAGTCCGGGTGGCATCTGGGAGGCTGTGATTGAGAAGTGTAAATAAATAATAATCCCTGGAAAGGGGACCGGCACATCAGCATCTGTCTACTCCCCTGCTAATAGTTTTATTGTGGCACCATCAATTTAACACTCTTTGTTTCAATGGATCCCTCATTCAGGAAGAGATATTTCCTCTTTTAATTGAACCGAACAGCTTTGTTTGAGAATCTTTTTCCTCTAGCCCTAAACATTTAACGCAAAAACAAAAGCTACCACAGCCACATGTCAGAGAGCCTTTTGGGTTTTGAATGCACAAAAACCACCGCAGTGTCGAACCGTAATGCGCTTGCTACCTTTCATTGTCATTCAAATCGCCCTTCAAAAGCGAAAGATTAGCTTGAAAGTGCCCGAGCCTGTGTTTTTTTACATGCACGGGTGTGTAAACACAATAATCTGCTGGTCATTGGGTCGGGCAACTGGAAAGGACGTTGAAAGAGATATTTCGATGTGGCACAACATCCTCTTTACTTAAAATAAAAAGAAATTGGCAAACTGATGTCCAGCATGCGGGATTTTGGACTATCGTGTTTATCGCGGTTACACTCATGTGACGTGTGCTGTGCGGTCGCGAAAGCTTATCGCTTGCATGCGTTTTTACGCATTGCGGTTTAAAAGAAAATATGCTTTTAAACCGCTGATGCACAATTAGCAGCCAAAGAGAGCACATATACTGATGAAATGAGACGTGCGGTATGAAGCACTGCTCATAAAGCGCCTGAGAACTGAGAACTGAACTGAGAACTGAACTCAGTGCTTTTTGCCGCTTAATTGGGCTTAAACGGTAAAATACACACAAAAAAGTGTGTCAAAGTGACCATGTATTTCATTAATATCTTATGTCAAAGTAAACAGTTGAGAAAGAACTGAGAAAATGAGACCACAACGCACAAGTATATTGGATCCGTGCAGCCGGTCTTAAAGTGACAGTGTCCAAATTTACATTCCTATCATTATTAATCAGGGGTGTAACGATACATAAAACTGATGGTTCGGTACAGCAGTTTTACAAAATTGCTTTTTATTTATTTTTATTAAACAGTGGTTTACTTTAAAAAAAAATGTGTCTGTGCTTAAATGAATTCAATTATAACTAAATGTTTCTTAAACTATATGGAGTGAACTATAGGGAGCCCTATAGACAGAGCCCAAACTGTAAGCCTAAAATCAGCTGATATTTATTTTTAGATAAAATAACTCATCGTTTAAACTTCACATAAGGCAGTTTTTGCATTAACTTCTAAATCTAATTATAAAATTATGTTTTTACTCCAGTTCGTTGTTGAAATATAATCATTTATGCACAGTTAAACACACATTAATAATCCAGACATCAGTAACAGGTTCAGTAGAATATAAAGAATATATAGGCTAATATAATGAATATATAGGCAAATATAATGAATATATAGGCTAATATAATGAATATATAGGCAAATATAATGAATATATAGGCTAATATAATGAATATATAGGCTAATATAGTGAATATATAAGCTAATATAGTGAATGTATAGGCTAATATAGGGCATATATAGGCTAATATAATTAGTATATAGGCTAATATAATGAATATATAGGCTAATATAGTGAATGTATAGGCTAATATAATGAATATATAGGCTAATATAGTGAATATATAAGCTAATATAGTGAATGTATAGGCTAATATAGTGAATGTATAGGCTAATATAGGGCATATATAGGCTAATATAATGAATATATAGGCTAATATAGTGAATATATAGGCTAATATAATGAATATATAGGCTAATATAGTGAATATATAAGCTAATATAGTGAATGTATAGGCTAATATAGGGCATATATAGGCTAATATAATGAGTATATAGGCTAATATAATGAATATATAGGCTAATATAGTGAATGTATAGGCTAATATAATGAATATATAGGCTAATATAATGAATATATAGGCTAATATAGTGAATGTATAGGCTAATATAATGAATATATAGGCTAATATAGTGAATATATAAGCTAATATAGTGAATGTATAGGCTAATATAGGGCATATATAGGCTAATATTGGGCATATATAGGCTAATATAATGAGTATATAGGCTAATATAATGAATATATAGGCTAATATAGTGAATGTATAGGCTAATACAGGGCATATATAGGCTAATATAATGAATATATAGGCTAATATAATGAATATATAGGCTAAAATAATGAATATATAGGCTAATATAATGAATATATAGGCTAAAATAATGAATATATAGGCTAATATAATGAATATATAGGCTAATATAGTGAATATATAGGCTAATATAATGAATATATAAGCTAATATAGTGAATGTATAGGCTAATATAGGGCATATATAGGCTAATATAATGAATATATAGGCTAAAATAATGAATATATAGGCTAATATAATGAATATATAGGCTAATATAGTGAATGTATAGGCTAATATAGTGAATATATAGGCTAATATAATGAATAAATAGGCTAATATAATGAATATATAAGCTAATATAGTGAATATATAGGCTAATATAGTGAATATATAGGCTAATATGATGAATATATAAGCTAATATAGTGAATATATAGGCTAATATAGTGAATATATAGGCTAATAATAATGAATATATAGGCTAATATAGTGAATATATAGGCTAACAATAATGAATATATAGGCTAATATAGTGAATATATAGGCTAATAATAATGAATATATAGGCTAATATAGTGAATATAGAGGCTAATATAATGAATATATAAGCTAATATAGTAAATATATAGGCTTATATAGTTAATATATAGGCTAATATAATGAATATATAGGCATATATAGTTAATATATAGGCTAATATAATGAATATATAGGCTAATATAATGAATATATAGGCTAATATAATGAATATATAGGCTAATATAATTAAAATATAGGTTTATATAGTTAATATATAGGCTAATATAATGAATATATAGGCTAATATAATGAATATATAGGCTAATATAATGAATATATAGGCGTATATAGTTAATATATAGGCTAAAATAATGAATATATAGGCTAATATAATGAATATATAGGCTAATATAATTAAAATATAGGTTTATATAGTTAATATATAGACTAATATAATGAATCTATAGACTTATATAGTTAATATAGGCTAATATAATAAATATATAGGCTAATATAATGAATATATAAGCTAATATAATGAATATATAGACTTATATAGTTAATATATAGGCTAATATAATGAATATATAGGCTAACATAATGAATATATAGGCTAACATAATGAATATATAGGCTAATATAATGAATATATAGGCTTACATAGTTAATATATAGGCTAATATAATGAATATAAAGGCTAATATAATGAATATATAGGCTAATATAATGAATATATAGGCTAATATAATGAATATATAGACTTATATAGTCAATATATAGGTTAATATAATGAATATATAGGCTAACATAATGAATATATAGGCTAACATAATGAATATATAGGCTAATATAATGAATATATAGGCTAATATAATGAATATATAGGCTAATATAATGAATATATAGGCTAACATAATGAATATATAGGCTAATATAATGAATATATAGGCTAATATAATGAATATATAGGCTTACATAGTTAATATATAGGCTAATATAATGAATATATAGGCTAATATAATGAATATATAGGCTAATATAATGAATATATAGGCTTATATAGTCAATATATAGGCTAATATAATGAATATATAGGCTAATATAATCAACATATAGGCTTATATAGTTAATATATAGGCTAATATAATGAATATATAGACTAATATAATGAATATATAGACTTATATAGTTAATATATAGGCTAATATAATGAATATATAGGCTTATATAGTGAATATATAGGCAAATATAGGTCATCTATTCAGTGAAAGAGTTGATTTCTCTAGTGAACTCACATCTATGGACAATAAAGGACTTCTGAGGTAAATGTGATGCTATGGGATATTTTTCTTAAGCTGTTTTATTGATGACATTCGGCAAAAATAGGTGTATAGTTACGACCCTTCATATTAATGCTAATCAAAAAAGAAAAAAGAGAGAAAATGCTCTTCACTGAATCACTGTTGTAACTTAAATAAGAATATATTTATATATCTAAAATACACATTAAATACTATGCATTTTTTTAAATACATTTTATTATACATATGTATTATTTAATTTATGTCTGTTCTGTTAGAGTTTGTTTTCTTTGCTCTTATATATATTAGCCAAACATTAAAAAAACATAATTGTTTTTTTATATATAGAGTTTTTGATAGCTTATATGGCTTTAATTTGATATTTAAAAAAAAAAGTTGGAGAAACTTGGTAGCACCAGTGCAACCAGTGGAAACGTTAGTCTGGAACCCTGTATCCATACAAATAGCAACTGGTTTAGAAAAACATACAATAAATACAATAAATAAATAATACTGCACTTCCTTATATTGGTATAAAGAGATAAATCACTAATCTGATGCCAAAGTATATCTTGAATTAATTATTTATCATTTAAACATAAATCTAAAATGAGTGAGCTTTATGCTGAAAACAAGTGCTAACAGGGTACAAAAAAATAAACACTTGGAAAAGTAAAAGCACACTTCTTGACACATGATTTGAGGTCTCATTCATAAGCAAAAGCAACACGGGAGTTACATGCCAAAAGTTATGCATCAAGCATAAGTAAAAGTGATGCTTTCCAACTCGAACCATTGGATTTTACATCCATGTAGTATTAGTATTACAGTAAGTGTTAAAAAGGCCTTGGCTAGTACGGAGAAGAAAAATGGCGTAAAGTGTTTCCGTGGACATCAGAACATAGCTGATGGCAGTATAAATAAAGCATGCTTGAACATCTGGTCTTTGTTGTGCGTTCAGCTTTTTAATGCCTTCAAAGAGCAACTCCGACGCTTCGCTGACTACCACTCCTTCGTTTTAGCATGGAATAATAAACCATCTTTGGGGAATTGAGGCAGCCCGCACCACTCGTTCGGCTATGCCACTTATATGTTCCCCCACCCAATGCGTTAACAGAAACTTTCTTTTTTACTTAGTTGGTTTTAAATTTTTATACCTCAGGGAACATGAGCATGTCACTGTGGCTGTGGCTATGTGGCTGTGAGCGCAATTAAAATTCATACAGCTCTGTCCCCGTTCGCCTTCTGCTCCGGCACTGCCTCTGTAGATGGCGCTGACATAGAAAGTCTCACATTTGTATGCAGGATAGGCGGCGCACCGGATAGGGGCTTTCTAAGACTCAATTAAGAGCTGAGGGATTGTGCATTAAACACACAGGTTTTAAAATCTGAATGATTAGAGCTGATTTGCTTGGCTGGAACGGCCCTGTTCAACATCTAGCGTTCATTATGACGATGACACTGGCGCTCAGACTTGAAAGCGACACAAGAAATAAGTAATGCATGCCGTGCTTTAAACAAGCATTTGAAAATGTAATCCCATTGTATGGGTGCAGATAGCATGTAACGTGTCTTAATTCACACATTAATTCAATGTTGTCCTGTTCTTAATCCACACATTAATTCAATTAAAGTTAATATGGACATATAAGGTGTATCTTTAGACCTAGTTTAAACATCTCTTAAGGTTTATCAGAGAACATATCTTGAATTATGTTAATGTCAAATTGTTTTATGAATAAATGTAATTCAACTCAGTGAGGGTTATGCTTAAAAAATACAAAAACAATTTGCTAGTAGGGTAAAAATAAACTTAAGATATATTCTGTTAAAAAAAACATTTACTTGAGGCAAAATTGCATTTAAAATTACTCAAATTAAAGCATATTAATATATTATGACAAGAAAGACAAAAATGCTGACAATGTTTTGCAGTGGAGTAAAATTAATTTTTACAAGTACAAATACTCAATTTGGTCTCTTAATTAATGAGCACATAAAAGAGGCATGCATAGCAATTAGAAAAGAATTAGAAAAAAATAATTTAAAAATAGTTTTGCATGTGTACAAATGTCACCGCAGAATATGTCAACTTCATATCAGCCACTCTTAATTCTGAAAGATGTTGAAAGTGTGGGTAGATATGAAATATTATTTTTGGAGTTCATTGACTTGAACATACAGTACTAGAAAAAGCATGACAGATCCCATTCCCAAGAGAATTATCATTTTGCTCGGGTTGAATTGTGGGAAACGCTAAGGCACAAAGGGCATTTTTATGGCCCCGCAGAAATCTCGTCCTGTACTCAATACTGTGAATTTCTCTGCCAGACTTTTATTATTAGAGCATTTCCTGTCTCAGATGACGGTGATGTTATTTGTGTTGCTCTGCTCTTTTCAAACAAGTTTCAGCATGTGTGAATTACTCGGAAATGACGTGTCTGAAAAGCGCAGCTCCCGATAAGAGAAGAAATGCACTCTGGATGAATTGTGGAGCTGTCTAGTTAGGGAAATGATGATGTTGTACAGCATCATTTAACAATTCAGTGGTACGAGAGACTGATGTGTGTGCTGTGGCATTTAATGACTCTGGGCTTTTGTTCTGTCAGTCTATGTGCTGCGTATGAACTATTGGGTGACGATGGATATAAACTTACACATACATCAAAAAAAGAAGAAGAAAAAAACACAACTCAAATTTCCTGTGACCAAGCTGAGGCACTTCAACATGTGTTGTGCTCGAATTAGAAAAACGATTCCAGTCAAGCAAGGCCTACATTTCACACCCTATAAATACAAAACTACTCCAAAATAACTATAGTCATCCTAATGGGAAAAACGTACAACCAAAGAGTACAGACTGTGCAATATGTTTCGGGCAATATAAAATTAAACAACACTGTGAAAAAACTCCTGATTTTAATGCATTTGAGACATGCATTGATTATTTTATGCATTAAACATATTTATAACTGGATCCAATGGATATTTTATTAAAATGACAACAGAAAAATCAATCTCAAAGATGCATATGGACTTTCATAATGAATTTGTATAACACATACGAAGCCCACTTTTAATTAAAGTTCGGACATAAAAGGTTGTAATTTTACAACATAAAGAATTATTTAAATTCGCATTTGATTATACTTTAAATGTATAATTTAATTGTTAGTTTAATAAATTGATTTGATTACCTCCATTTTAAAATTGTATTTGACATTACAATATTCAATGCACTCTCTTGTAGTGCTGGGCGGTATACTGGTGCTTTACCGAATACCAGTATTTATTTTTGTTATGATATGTGTGTCTGAAATTAGTGTTTTATTAACATCATTTGTGGGGTTTGGCAAACTCCGTATTAACTTTTTATTATATTTTTCTACAATATTTACTCATGACAGTAAAATAATGCATTCTAGTCAATCTACTGCAGTATTTTCTCTCTCAATCAGTACAAAATGTGGCTAACACCTGATCATGCATAGGGGAAAAAATACCGTCATATACCATGAAACCGATATAATTTAGAAACATACCATGATATACATTTTTGGTCATACCGCCCAGCACTACTCTCTAGTGTAAATAAGACACTCAAGTAAAATAAGACACTATAAACTTGCATAAAGATTAAAAAAAAAGTGATATACAGTGAAACTGCCAGATAAAAACTAAGTTATGCAGATATTTTGTCATTCCGCCCAGTACTAATATCTATAATATAACAATATTACCTAGGGTTTTAACCCTGGGTTATAGTCGGTCTAAACACCACTTTTAAACCCGGGTTATCGTCGGTCTAAACAGCGCTTTTAACCCCAGGGTTATCGTCGGTCTAAACAGCGCTTTTAACCCCAGGGTTATCGTTGGCCTAAACACCGCTTTTAACCCCAGGGTTATCGTTGGTCTAAACACCACTTTTAACCCCAGGGTTATCGTTGGTCTAAACACCACTTTAACCCCACGGTTATCGCCGGTCTAAACACCGCTTTAACCCTGGGGTTATAATCGGTCTAAACACCGCTTTTAACAACAGGGTTATCGTTGGTCTAAACACCGCTTTTAACCCCAGGGTTATCGTTGGTCTAAACACCGCTTTTAACCCCAGGGTTATCGTTGGTCAAAACACCACTTTAACCCCACGGTTATCGCCGGTCTAAACACCGCTTTTAACCCCAGAGTTATCTTTGGCCTAAACACCACTTTAACCCCACGGTTATCGCCGGTCTAAACACCGCTTTAACCCTGGGGTTATCATCGGTCTAAACACCGCATTTAACCCCAGGGTTATCGTTGGTCTAAACACCGCTTTTAACCCCAGGGTTATCGTTGGTCTAAACACCGCTTTTAACCCCAGAGTTATCTTTGGCCTAAACACCACTTTAACCCCACGGTTATCGCCGGTATAAACACCGCTTTAACCCTGGGGTTATCATCGGTCTAAACACCGCATTTAACCCCAGGGTTATCGTTGGTCTAAACATCGCTTTTAACCCCAGAGTTATTGTTGGTCTAAACACCACTTTAACCCCACGGTTATCGCCGGTCTAAACACCACTTTAACCCTGGGGTTATCATTGGTCTAAACACCGCATTTAACCCCAGGGTTATTGTTGGTCTAAACACCGCTTTTAACCCCAGAGTTATTGTTGGTCTAAACACCACTTTAACCCCACGGTTATCGCCGGTCTAAACACCACTTTAACCCTGGGGTTATCATTGGTCTAAACACCGCTTTTAACCCCAGGGTTATCGGTCTAAATGCCGCTTTTAACCCCAGGATTATCGTTGGTCTAAATATCGCTTTTAACCCCAGGGTTATCGTCAGCCTAAACACCGCTTTTAACCCCAGGGTTATCGTTGGTCTAAACACCACTTTAACCCTGGGTTTATCGCCGGTCTAAACACCACTTCAACCCTGGGGTTATTGCCGGTCTAAACACCACTTTAACCCTGGGGTTATTGTTGTTCTAAACATCGCTTTTAACCCCAGGGTTATCGTTGGCCTAAACACTGCTTTTAACCCCAGGGTTATTGTTGGTCTAAACACCACTATCATCGTTTTAAACAAAGCTTTTAAACAATGTGGTGCAAGAATGTTAAAGCAAGACGCTTTGAAACAGAAAATCAGTTTTAAACCGTACATATTTGCGTGTTTTGGACAGTCACAGAAACTGCAAATTCAGTGTTTGAGACGAAAAAATTCAAATGCTGACAGGGTAACCCCAACGTTTCATTCTTACCTTTATAGTCTGAAGTATCCACTCAATAGTACAGCCGGCAATACGAGGATGCGTAATGCTTGAGCATTTATGTAAAGAGGTCATGTGCTGCATTCATCCAATCAATGACACTGATCCTGCAAATATGCAAATAAGAATGTTAACCCAGGATCTAGGAATGTACAATGTGAAACATTGAGTAAATTATGAGCAGTGTGAAATCGTGAAGCGAGATAACCCAGGATTCAGTTTAACCAGGGTTTAGAATCACCCAGGGTTAACCATTTCAAGTGTGAAAAGCACTATTGTAGTGTTGTCAAAAATATCGATATTTCGATATATATCGATACTGGAATATCTGAAACGATACGATTCTCAGTTTTTACAGTATCGATATCAGCTGCGCTCTCTCTGACCGTCAGCGAGTTGACACACACACCGGCATATTCTCACTCAGCCCGGTTAACCTCTGAGCACGGCGAACGCGCGTTCTGCTGGACTTTTTCCTCATGACAGTGTGTTAGTGAGTGATCGGTCTGAATTTCGCGCGGGATTGCACATAAATTAATTCTACTAATCCCCGCAGATTTCGTGCTCCACATCTGAAGCGCACACACACATAGCCTACCGTAATAAAGCCGCCTCTGACATGATACAAGTGCAAACATTTGCTTCTTTTTCCAGCTTATTATTGGTCAAATACACTCAAAGAACTATCAGTGCACATCTGGAAGAGTATTAACGTAAACACAGTCGCAAACAGTTCAGGATGTACGAGTAACAGGAACAGTGTTTAGGATCCATGCGTCCGTTAGTCTTAAAGGGACCGCAGTCATTTGTTATTCAAACTACAAAAACACAAACGATCAACTGCTCTTGACTGATCAACTTGTGTAACTTTAATAGTTTCATCTGTACGCTATTGAATTTTTTACAAAGAACATTATCCAATGTTGTTTTAAATGTAATTACTATGCATTTTTTTTATTCAGTTTCTTATCTGAATGTTAGACCTACCTGAAAAAATAAAGCAGTCTGTTTAATTTGTATCTTCTATTCTATTGCATTTATTTGTGCTATTGTTTGTAATCTGTTTATTTGTTCTTATTTTATTACTGTTTACTCGTCTTTTTTAATTCAATTTACCATTCGAAATCAAGCTTTCTTCTGCTGTGTGTAAGCTATTGCAACACAATTACCCCATTGTAAAAAATACATTGAGATAATTTTAATAGTAATTGATCAATTGATCAATAATTGTTCAAATCAAAACGATGCCCAACCCTAAGGAACATGCTGGCCACATTAATTTTTAGTAAAAAATAACAATGAATAATAACAAGTTCTGTTGTCATATTAAGCATCTTATCTTATTTATTATTATTATTTTTTTTTACTGTGGTATCGATTTAGTATCGATATATCGATATTTTAGTCTGATATCGTATCGAAGTCATAATTTTGGTATCGTGACAACACTACACTATTGAGTCATTCATTCATTCATTTAATAATGAAGCAAGTGGTTAAGGTTAGGTGATCAATCATTGACTCTAACAATTCATTCAAAACCACAGATTAGTTCACTAATGAAGCTACAGCCGCTGTGGATTTTGTAGGAATTATTACTTTGGAACAAACAATACTGTAAAACACTAAATATAAACATTTTGTTTGTCGAACTATTGTATAAAATGAATGTCACATTTGCAATTTTGTGGATATAAGTAGGCCTGTCACGATAACAAATTTTGCTGGCCGATAAATTGGCCAAGAAATTATTGCGATAACCGATAATATTGTCGTTCTGAGACCATTTTCATCTAAAATAATGATAATGACATAAAAATGCAGGTACACCTTTTCGAAGATCAATAAACTTTAATTTTTAAAGACTATTTAACACTAAAAATGGAAAACATTTTAAATAACCACAATAAATGAACAAAACAACCAAAAACAATAAAAGCAATGGACTCTCAGTCTGTTTAAAAAATGCATTTAAATACGTACCAAAAACAATAAATAAAATTTGATGAAAACTGAAACGGATGATTGTGTTTTAGGAGCATATTAGGGGCGGCACGGTTCACAAAACCCACGGTTCGGTTCGTATCACGGTTTTAGGGTCACAGTTTTCCGTTCTGTACGGTTCTTGTTGCTTTTTTTCTTTTAATCCAGAAATGTACTTTAGCATATGATATATTAATTATCCACAATTTAGGCTACAGTATTAAATATATATATATATATATATATATATATATATATATATATATATATATATATATATATATATATATATATATATATATATATATATATATATATATATCATCGCCTAATCATGCACAAACTGAACTTGACCATCTCTAAAGAAAGTGATATTTTGATACAGCGAGAGAGAAGACATTAATGACATGCTTTTCATTTATTTGGCAAAAAAAGGAGAATGTGTATTGCTATCTCTACTGGAACTTATGTGCCTATTTAGCACACAAAGATTGAACTGAAGAATTAACTTGCGTTTATCAAAGTTTATCAAAGTGTAGCTTTAAGCCTCGTTTATGCACGACACGTCCGCTCGAGCGCAAGGGTGCGTGCGGCAAAAATGACGTCGGCGCGGAGTGTGCGAGACCCCATTTCGCTTGCCGTTGTGCACGTCAAATTTCGTAACTGCGTGTGGCTCCGCAACCGAAGAGCCATGAGTTCCAGACAAATCTGCTGGCCAAGAATGACGTCTCATCACGCCGCACCCGGTCTGCGCGTCGAGTATAACCACCTCCCCAAACGGACGAGGCGCACGCAGTCAACGAGAGAGACGAGGAAAACAAAAAAGCATGCAAATGGAAATTATCGCGGCCGGAAAAATTATCGAGCTCATTTTTTTAAATCTAGCGATTAATTGATTTATCGACTATCGCGACAGGCCTAGATATAAGAAAAAATTGTGTTCTTGCTCGTTTAATATATGATCAACATCTGTGTCAAAGAGAGTTTGAGTCTTAAATCAACCTCTATGCACAGTCTGGCTGTTTTCGAAATCACCCCTATCCTCTCATTCACTGTTCCCTACATTAATATAGACCATTTGAAAGAGTGAATGAAAACGAGTGATTAAATTAGGACACAGAGTGTGTCGGATGAGCAGCTTTTGCATTGTTACTGCTTGCCGCTTAATAAACATTTGAAACTGGGCAGCTCCAGTAGTAAGAAAGATATTTAAGATATATAAAAGGTATAAACCTTAATTAAACAATTTAATAAATCAATTACAAAGGGATTTATACCTGGATTATATATTATGCTGTATCTAGATTGGACCAGCAGTTTGGAAATTGGATGGATGGATGATTCAGCTGTGAGCGAGATGCAGGAATTCAATGGGCGCATAATGCATTATGTGGATTCTCTAGCCGTAGAGTGCAGTTGGAGTGTACATCCGCTGTTATTGGCTGTCCCCTTGTCATGTGGTTCACATTTACATGTCTTTTATTTTGTAATTTTGCCTTAGTCATGTTTCCTGGTTCTTGTCATGTGACCTTGTGCATATGTGACCATTGCTGCGTCCCAATTCACCAACTTATACTACATCCTAAAAGTGTACTCTTTTTGTGAAGAAAAAGTAGATACTTTTTCTGGAACTCCGTTTATGGAACTCCCTTCCTCTTGATGTTCGTAACAGTGATTGTTTATTGACTTTTAAAACGCGTCTTAAGACATATCTTTTTATACAGACTTTTTTATAATGTTTTTTACTGAATCTTGACTGCACTTTTCTTTTTTTTCTTTTTTTTTTAACATACTATCTATTGTATATGCCGAGTGTTCATTGTGTGTTTTGTGCAGTGTTCTGTATTTTCATTGTGAGGTGTCCTTGGGTGTCATGAAAGGCGCCTTTAAATAAAATGCATTATTATTATTATTATTACTTTTGAGTTTGCAGCAGAAAAGTATGCATGTAAGCTTCGGGACATACTACTTCCATCTTTAACAGACTCTGTCGCTTAGTTATGAGCATCCCGACAGCGTTTATCTGCCCTGTCAATCATCGTCAGATTCGTCACAGTTCAAATGCTCCACATTCAGTTTAATCTCCTGCCGTATCGGAAAGAAATGTAGCCGCTCGTTGATCTGCCATTTGTTGGTCTTTAATGCAGAGACTCTCCTCATGTGTTTGCAGTTTAAATATAATGATGCATTTAAAAGTTAATGGCCAAACGTGTCATTACAAAAGTTCACAATGCTACTGCAGGTGAAATATAATGTGGACAACACTGAATAAATATCTTTTTGTCAGGTTAAATATTGAAAGTCACTCAAACCTCTTTATCTAAACTTCTCTACTTAACCGTTGGACTCGCACATCCGCCATGTTTGTAGTTCTAATCGAATCCTGGTCCAACTCGCAATGGGTTGTGGGAAATATCAGCCCTTAGAGTGCGCATTGAGCCGTACTTCGCCGTAATTTTGGACCGGAAATAGTAAACCATCCGGGTATCCTTGGAATACTCTTTTCAACATACTACAATTTGGGACATACTAATTCTATTTTCGAATACCATTTAGTATGGATAGTATGCGAATTGGGACGCAAGGCATGTCATGTGCTTCCCTAGTTTCATGTGTCTTGTTCTGAATGGTTCCCTTCCCTGTGTCAGGTTCTTATTGGCTGGTCTAGTCATGTGTCTATAGTTCTCATTGGTTCATTGTCATGTCATGTGGTTGAGTTCTGGTTGTTCAGTGGTTGTCATAGTCATGAGTTACCCTAGTCTCTGTATATATAGTCCTAATGTTTGCCTTGTCAGTATGTTTCTTGTCCATTCTATGCTAATCTAAGTCGAGTCGAGTCTATCATCGTATTCCTCTTCACAGTCTTAATTTTAAAAATGCTGCACTTGGGTTCAACTACAACTTGGCTCCAGTGGAATGTGTTACACCCCTCAAATACTGCCCTATTTAAAGGAATAGGGGGTGATTTCGGACACAGTCTCAGTAGGGCTGGGCGATATGACGAAATATATCGTCTGGACAATAGAAAATGTCTATCGTTTTATATTAGGCTCTATCGCTTACGCCACGATAAGGCACGCTGCAATACATAAACAAACATGGAGGAAGAAGACGGTAGTAGACATGGTTCAGACCAGGGTAATTCTCAGAGTAATTATGCCAGAGTGGTGGCATAAGCGCTCAAAACAAACTTCAGGCACAGACGCTGCAACGGGCTTTTACGCGTGGCACACCATATAGCCATATATTGAAATATTTTAATGGCAGGTGTAGGGATGGCGAAAACTAAACATTTTCTTGACCGACCACCGAGCCTCATTAGCCGGTTGAAACCGGTTAACCGATTAGTTTAAAAATGCTGCGCTATTTGAAATAACAGCATCGAGCCGCGCTCCCTCTCTCTCTCTCTCTCTCTCTCTCACACACACACACACACACACACTGTCACAGCGCTGCCGCCTCCCTTCCACTCACGTCACTTTTTTAAAATCCCCCACAGCGCGAAACACGAGTCCCGCAAACGCGCCGCCGAGGAGCTTGTTTGTAATCTGAGGACAATGGCTCCTTAGTTTCGAAATGGTTTGGGTACAAGGTGATCGTGTTGAAAATAAAGGCATTAGTCTAGCGTAAGAAGCTCATTTGAAACATTGCCGCGGCTCATTTAAGAAAATGACAGCTCCGAAGAGACGCCACTTTAGTTCGAGGTAGTGCTAACAATAATAAAGACGATCAACACCTTATGTGTTACCACTGAAATGTAGATGTAATATATTTCCAAAAGTAAGCCCATTTTAAGCGAAATGCACGCTTCATACTGTCGTCTGCCCTGGCTCTAACCTCGAGTGTTTACTTTTTGCAAACCTTGTGAGCGCGCAAACCCAAACGCTGTGACCTCGCGTCAAATGTTTTTATTGGTTTATTAAGTACAAACAGGCGAGTTATGAAAAATTGAATGTGAGGGATTTGTTCACTTCACACAAAAAGATTTTGGAATGAGATGGCTAACTGTAGTAGCGTTTAGTCCACTGTATAATAGCCTAATTTAGAGATCACTTTTTTTTTTAACCGACAACTTTGATCGGTTAACGTTGATACGGTCAAACGGTGATCGGTTAATATCCCTAGGCAGGTGTTAACTTTACCAACAGTCTTGCTTGAAATAAAAGGTTCTAAATAAAATAAAAATGAAGTCCATACTACCTTTATTTGTTTTGTATATCATTTCAAACTGCATTTCCACATTGCAATTTTGTATAGACTATTCATAAACTGGATTAACAGAAAAATTGCTATATCGTACATATCGTTATCGGGATATCAAATGAGCTATATTGGGATATGAAATTTTGGCCATATCGCCCAGCCCTAAGTCTCAGGGTTAATGTTACTTTATGGTTGTGTAGAAATAAATGAATGGCAAAATCGTAAACCCTCTGTCAGTTTAGCAACCCCTGGTCATAAATACAGCGGCTGTAAGAAACTGTCACATAACTGTGACATACGCATGGCGAAATGGTAAAAAAAAAAAAGGTAGGGAAAGGACTTTTATTTTGTAATAACTCCTAGATGAGATCAAAAACACTTCACAAGTAATTATGTAAAAGCGAGCTTCAAACAAACCGAGGTAAATCAGCCACAAAACAGAGACGTGTTCCTTTGGAGTTTCATCTGCGTTCAATTAATGCAACAGCCCCACCCATAGCTGGTGAATTAGCCCTATTCATCTCCGTTAAAGCGTTGAGAGGTGATGCTTCACTTTAACTGCACCACACCATGGTTTATTTTCCTGCTAATCAGCATTTAGTGCTGTGAAAATCCAGGTGTGAGACTACTGTTGCAAGTTAAAATCTGTTCCAAGTTTTAGACTTTTTCCCCTGAAATCAACCATTAATTAGTCACAAACATTTCTCCTCCATTTCTAATTGGCTTGTATTTGTCAAGATACAGTTAAAGAGAACGTTTAATTAATTAAACATGAAAGTCACACCTTTCTGAGTGTTGGAGAATACAGATGTAACAGATTATTTTTTTCCCTCCAAAATCCAGCGCCACCATCAGATTTGCTCAACTCTTTATCACGTTAATTAGCACCTCAATCCTGTCCTTTTTGCAAATGAGGCTAGGTGAGAGGTGTGGGTATAATGGCTTAAAATGCACAGAGCTAACGAGTTATTCATCCCTCCACAGCTGTTCCATCCATTTAAACACTTAAATCCATTTTTTCGCCTTTATCTTTATTTGTTTTTGTGCTTTTTTTCTTCATGATGGCTAGCTAGGTGTAAGTTGCGTGCGGTTAGTCTAGCGTCGTACTGTTTTGCGGGAAGGCTTGCTCTCGGGATGGCTAAAGTAGATCCAGGTGGAAATTATATTCATTGATACTTTAAACAAACAGGTGCGAGAGAAGCCCAACTTGAAGTGTTATTCTGCTTGTCACATTAACAGAAGCGAAGCGGCAGAAAGAACCGTTATGCTTAAACGGCTTACCCGGTGAGTTACCCACAATGCACCTACTGTACCGCAAACACCTCGGCAAATGATTTTTGTTAAATTAGGCGTTGTTAAAAGGATTCCAGACAACTATATAACACATTTTTCACTCACGATCAGAGAACATCATAGGCTTTTTTCGAGACACAAAGTGAAATGCTATCCATTAACCTGATGGTTTTGCTTGAGGACCGGATTTTACATTAAACAAGTTGCAATCCAACACAGAAATAGTTTTCCCCCCTCTAGCTCTAACAAACACTGGGTTAAAAACAACCATTTCTGGGTTATGGTTGCATAGGTTAACTCTTTCCCCGCCAGCGTTTAAAAAAAAAAAGTTGCCAGCCACCGCCTGGGTTTTTGACAATTTTCACCAAAATTTAATAGCCCATAGAATATTTTGTTTAATGAATATCTGAGCATGCAATATATCAAAATAAAGAGCTGACTCTCTTCTTTTAAACAACAAAAAAAGTTTTATTCTAGCTTCATGCATTCCTTTTTTATCAACACTTGAATATGGGTAGGTTTCATAAAAAAAGCAACATTTTGAAAAAAAAGCTGAGAAAATCAAATTTTTGTGAAAGACTGTTTCCAGATCAGATTTAGAGCGATGATCAAAACAGATGGAGTAGATCAAGTCCATCAACACTCCTAATGCTTACACAGTCCTAGAGCTCGTCCTGGGTCCACATTTCATTCAGTAACATTAGATAGTTTTAAATCATATGCTGTTTAATAAGGATGATCACGTTATTTTTAATATGATTACATGCGATCGCTCGTTTCACTGTGTCTTCCTCACGTGTGATTTCATCAGGAGATTCAGTACTCATTCAGAAGATACGCAATAGCGCCCCCTAGCGCCCGACAGTGAAAACACGGAAACACGGAAAATTCAGTTATTGGCCTGGAAGCGTTTTCTCACAAATAACGGAAATTTCCGTGTTTGGCGGGGAAAGAGTTAATGGACAGAACACATGCTGGGTTATTATTACCCAGCTTGTTGGGTTTTACACATTAACCCATTTGCTAGTTTTTAAGTGCTGGGTCAGTCAATTTGATGTTTTAAATAAAATAAAATAAATACACTAAAATCTCTGGTATAAGTATAAAACAGGAAGAGTTAATATTCAAATGATTCAATCAGTTGCCTAATTTTTTAAGTAAATTTAAAGTTTAAGCAAGCAGAACTTGCAAATTTGTGTTTCATAATCAAATCATTTTATTTATTGCTTTGAACTTGAAACGTTTGCGGAGGCCAAATCAAACAACTTACAAATATCATGTAATCTCACATTTTTTGTTGTGAAACCTTGCTTTAACTAGCTAATTCAATAAATGCCACCTTGCTAATTGGTTACACATGATGGCATGATAACCCAAGATAACAGAAACTCTTCTAAACTAGCATAAAACATTAAAGGGGTACTTCAGCGCTGGAAAGATGAATCTGTATTTAAACTGGGTCATTATTGTAGTAGAAATGTGAAATTATTTTTGAATTTGGTGCCTTCTAGACTGAGAAAAGACAGAAAATGTATTTTGTCTCATGGGATGAAAGACTACAATTCCCAGAATGCGTCGCTGTCCTGTGAGGCCATTCCCCAAGCCACCACTACTAGATTACTGAGACTGAGTTAGAGAACAGACACTACAAATAAACACTGAACGTAGGGGTGGGCGATATCTCGATATTTAAAATATATCGAGATATTTTTTCAACTCGATATGGATTTGGACATATCGTATATATCGATATATTGTTTATATTTAATTCTGATTCCGCCACTTTGCTTGTTTGCCTTCTCTGTGCTGTGCTCGCTCCCGCTCGCGCGCCTCCCGCCTCTTGCTTTTGTTCCCCCTCCCCTCGCGTGTCGTCTCATTGAACACGGCTGCTTCCACAACCAGGTGAGGATTAGTTATCATGTTGACAAGCGCGCACGTTGTTCGGGACTCAGTTTAGAGACCATGTTTTCCTCCTAACACAACTGCTTGCTAAAATTCATAAAGAAATATTAATGTTCATCATAGTTCAAAGCGCAAGTTTCACCCACAGTGAGGTGATTGACACTATTGGTGCGAGACGCGGTCGCAATCATGTCAGTTTATGATTTGTGTCTAACTGATCGCATGGTTTTCGGTTAAAATGTCAAAATGATCGCAAATCATTTGAAAACATTTATAAAGTATTGCAATATCATTACTATTATTATTTTGTCAGCTTTATCACGGGATTATGATGAATAGGTCTATTCATGTTTTAACCAAGAGGGAAAAACGCGACATCCCGGGTGTCCTGAGACACAGTGCTCTTCTGTCAGTTGTACTGTATCATATTATCATATAGCCTACCTTCTGACATTCATATTTCTTTCTGTAACTGGAAAAGAAGTGAAATTCAGCTCATGTGTAGCCTGCATGATGAGTTTGAATTTTGTCAAACTCATGACAAACATCACTGTTTGAACTTTTATACAAAATCAGTTTATTTATATCTCAGTCATGCCCCCATCTTTCTGCAAAATGCTTACTGTTTACTTTAAGTGTAAAAAAGGGAGTCTTTGATTCATCTTTTGAAAGCATGAAATAAATGAAAAGAAGGAAATATTATTTATTTTCTTTTACAGTTAAATTATTATTATTTATGTAATCAGGGAGTTTTTTTTAATGTTGCAAAAGCAATTTGTTCCTACATGAACTGACTACCTCTTTGCACTTCAATAATAAAAAAAAACATTTGTGGTATTTGGCATATTTGTTTTTGCTGTAGTTTTTAGGGGGTTATTTTTCCTGTAAAGATATCGAGATATATATCGTATATCGAGATATAGCAAAATATATCGAGATATATTTTTTGCTCCATATCGCCCAGCCCTAACTGAACGTATCTGTTCAATATAATGATCGAGTCGCCACGTGAGTCTCACAGCACTAACGCTGCAGAAGTCAGATCTCCATCCCCCATGTGCGAGTTGAAAACATGCGGAAAAGGCTCCCTCTGCTGGCTGTAGTCTTTAGCCCCTGGCCAAAAATTCCAAAGATGATGCAAATATAGTAAATTTGCATCATAGGAGGAATTTTTCCAGAAATAAAATGCATAAATCTCTTGTCTCAGGGGGATATGAGGGGGGAAAGCACAATCATTCGAATATACTCCAGGGTTTCTACTGATACAAAGCCATATGCTAATCGCTGAAGTAACCCTTTAAACACTTAATTAAATTAGCCGTATAGACCAAAACAACAATTTGTACCAGGCTGTAAACATGTTTTTTACTGGGGCTCAATGAGATACTGCTCCCTTTTGAAGGCTGTCTCTAGTGGCCAGTCGATAAATTGCAGTTTAAGTCACTTCCGTATTGGCTTCATGAGAAACTGGGAGAGGTTGCCGCTTGGTATAAACTCTAAAAATGACCCAATAAAATGACCCAGCAGACTGAACCCAGCCTTCTGGTTGGAAAAAAATAACTCAGCACATGGGTAAAAATGCAAAAAAAAAAACAATAATAACCCAATAAAATGACCCAGCAGACTGAACCCAGCATTTGGGTAAAAACATTATAAAATGCTACAAAATAAATAAATAAAACAATACAACACAGTTGGCTGACACCAGTTTTTGGGTCAAACAAAATAACCCAGAATTTTTGAGTGACCCAGCACATGGGTAAAACACTAAAAAATAACCCAATAAAATGACCCAGCAGACTGAACCCTGCATTTGGGTTAAAATAATAACCCAGCATTTTTGCAGAGTGACCCAGCACATGGGTAAAAATGCTGAAAATAACCCAATAAAATGACCCAGCAGACTGAACCCAGCATTCTGGATAAAAAAAAAATGACCCAGCACATGGGAAATAATGTCAAAAAAATAACCCAATAAAATGGCCCTGTAGCCTGAACCCAGCGATTGGGTTGAAATAATAACCCAGCATTTTTGCAGAGTGACCTAGCACATGGGTAAAAATGCTGAAAATAACCCACAAAATTTACCCAGCAGTCTAAACCCAGCATTTGGGTTAAAATAATAACCCAGCACTTTTTCAGAGTGACCCACCACATGGGTGAAAGCACTAAAAAATAACCCAATAAAAGGACCCAGCAGACTGAACCAGGCATTTGGGTTTAAAAAAAAAAAACACCCAGCTTTTTTTTTAGATTGTAAAAAAGTTTCCAGAAAAACCATTCATGCACCATTTAAACAATACTAATGGATCATGGATAATTCTCTTAAGGTATATTATTGACGCAAATCAGATTTGTGCATTAGGCCGTGCAATTTAAACGCAGCCTATAAGAAATCCAACACAGTGTGCAGGAAACCTGTAGGTCAGAGCTATACTGACCATGATTAAATTGCATAACGTTGAGATGAAGTCATGGCGATTCGTGATCTAACTGTGCTGTTTTGGTCACCGCATAAGTGGAGCCATCAGTGTGAGTGGTTGCCAGTGAGTGGTGTTGCTCATCCATGAGTTATTGCTTTAAAATGAATGCAGGTAGACAGGCTTCAAAAAGGAAAATAGGTTCAATTAGTACTTCAGATAATAAGAGGCCACTTCAGCTAAATTTCCTGAAAATGAATAAGTGGACACCTAGTGAGTAAATGGCTACGGTTGTGTTGTTCAGAGTATTTTACCTTGCCTGAACCATTCCTGCTGAAAAAAAAACAAAACTAGCCATTGAACCTGCATTAGAGTACAGTCTACACTGCTTGCATAAGCACTTGACAGCAAGAACGCGGTAACTGTACAAAGAAAATGTTAAAAGTGATTATCAAATGATTGAAATTACAAAACAAAACACTAAACTATTTATTTTAAATGGGCTATATTAGATTTTAAGTTTTAATCACTTTTTTAATGCCAGTGTGCTTTTAATTAGAGCTGTGCAATATATCGAAATTATCGATATATCGCAAATGTACATATCGCAATGGCTCGCAATATCTGAATGATTTTAATAGGCTACTTCCACATTGTGAAAAGTGTACGTTTTAGATCACACATTGCGCAGAGAATAGACTGGGCACATTACTGTTACTTATGTGACTTACTTGATATTAAAGAGTTATTAAACGCAATAATTTGCGAAAAACAATACCTTGCAGTCTCGCGCTGTTTGACACACACACCGAAACGTGAACAATGTGTGACACAAATGTTGGCTAAAACACAGCTGGTCACTTTCAGAAGTTTGAGCGATGCTTTCTTTTCCCAGAAAGAATGTGAAACACAAATGGTTTCATTCTCAGTTTTTAAATATTTTTTTAACATAATTGAAATCGATTTTACACACTAATTGCAATATCGTATCGCATATCAAATTTCCATTATTTAAAGCAGCACTAGGTAACTTTTCAACCTTCATAATATATTTTTTAAGACTCTTGTGATGATAAATCGACTTACAATAGGTTGAATGACACGTCTGCCATAGCCTGATGGGGTCTGTATCGTTTTTACTCGGGTTTTTACTCGGGTTTTTTAACTTCGGGTTTCGGGTAGTAACCCGAGAACAAAAAGAACTACAAAATTCGACTGCTTTACGGCATATACGTCACTTCCACCAACACACACACTTCCTTAAATTCGGACGTGCGAGCCCAACTTTGTTCGTCGGATGATATATTCATGTCCGAAGCAGCAGAGACAAATAAGAAAGAAAAGGTTTTGTTGGAGGAAAGCAATAAGAGGAAACGAAAAAGTGATGTGATTAAAGGCAGGACGAGGATCAACATGTGACCAGCGTTTGCTCGTCGGCGTGAGCTGAAGGAGGCGTGCCCAACCGATGCTGTCATGCTTGTTATGGTGATTACCGACCACTCAAACATTGAACTGAAAAATCGATTCTGTAAAACGCTAACCAATAGACTACTATAATGACGCTGGCTTGTAAACGTGAGCATCGCGATTATTTGGCGTTTGAAAAAAATAAAACCCATGAAATTATATTCATATGACATGCTGAAGCATAAGCCACTGACTGTACCTGGGATGAAGACATTTCACACGCGCCGCCAGAAGAACACCTGCATGTGAACTCCTCCTGCAGTGTTCAGGGGAACTGTTAGTGCTGCACCAACCCGCGGGACGCTTTTATGAAGTTATTTGGCCCGCACCGCACCACTGTATATATTTTTACAACCCGCCGCGCACCCGCGACCATTAAATAGACATACGGGGTCCGCGGGTTATGAGACGACCGCGCATCACTAGCTCAGGGCTATCAGGGATGTCATGTCAACAAATGCACGCGCGATGGCATCCCCTGTTGTAGGATGACAGATTTTACGACTGTAGTTGAGGACATTATTTTTTCCAAACTGTAGGGGGACCCCGAGAGCAAAAGTAGCCAAGTGCGACTTTACCAGATATCACATATCACATTTTTCTTCAATATCGCACAGCCCTACTTTTATATGAAACTTAATTAAGACCTTCTCTGACTTCCTAAGTTGTCTATAGCCCTATCCGGATGTTTTTTTCCAGCATTTACAAGTCATCTGGGGTGAAGCATCGCTGCCACATTAGGCCTATATATTATTTTTCCACTCAGTTGTGTCTTTTAACTAGAAATGCGGCAATTTTCGGTAATGCGATATATCATGATAATGAATATACACAATATTATCGTGGGCACTTCAAAATATCGTAAATAATAATTTATTAACAATTATTAAAAAATGTATAATGCACTCAAGAATACGTTACCCATCAACCATATAAATGCTCAACACAGCTGTTCTGCGTCAAAGGGACGCGCTCAAATGTAAATGAGAAGCACATGAACGCGCTGCTGAAGTGCCGCACAGTGACAGCAGATGAACTGCTGATGAACGGCAGAATGCAGCGTTTACCCCGGTAACCCCGCAAACAAACAAAAAACGTGTGTAGTTTTTAAAACAGCCATTCGTTTTTTGTAATCTCAATGTTGTTCATCACAGCTCAGCACCAAATACTTAATACTTAAAGACTTAATAGGCTATTTATTTTCAAACTTAAACATTTTTATGTTTTAATCTGGACTACGACATGCACTAATGATTAGAATTGTTTTTGATTTATTGTTCAGTAAAACTTTGAGACATACGGCTTCATTAGTTAACATGTTAATTCATTATTACCAAACTGACAATTAAAAACTTATTATTCTAAGTAATGTTAATTTCTTAGTTACTGTTTAATAACATTAAAATCAAAATCAAAATAACTTTTTTAATGGACCTAAGATAAAACTAACAATGATCAGTATTTAACTAACATTACCAAAAAACATTATACTTCCTGTATCAAATGTAGCTATTGCTCAATCTTAGTTAATGCATTAAATAATGAGACCTTATTGTAATGGGTTACCTGTTGCTCTTTATAGCCTAATTCTTTTGCACTTTAATCTGTTTGAAAATTGTACTTTTACAGCTCTGGAAAAAATTAAGAGACCACTTAACATTTTTTCCATAGCTGTATATATTTTTTGTGCATTGTATTATTGTATTTAAACATTCAGTTATTTTTGTTATTACAAAACTAGTTCTTAAAGCTGTTATGCTATGGCAATACTTTTTTTGCAACTTATTTCAATATTGTGATAATATCGTACATCGTGATAAAACTTCAGCAATTAATCGCAACATGAAAAATTGATATCGGCACATGCCTACTTTTAACAACATATTTTCTTGTAATAATGAAATTTTGTGGTTAAAACAACATATTTTCCCCTAATAAGGACTGTCCTTATTAGGAGGAAATGTAATATTGTAATAAAGGAGAAGGTATTGCGAGTTGTTTCCGCTGTCTAAAAAAAAAAAAGCGCTTAAAAAAAATTATTATTAAACGGCAATGTTTCATTTCAAATGCATTTCTAAATTCAGTTAATATCTTCAACAAACGAAATGTCTAGCCAAAATAACGAAGTGGTGTGTAAAAAAAAGAAAAAGAAACAGAAAAAAAAATGTATCCACCATGCAAACTCAAACATTTCGCTCTTCTCTGTAGCTATGCGTCAACCTGCCGTGCGTAAAAGTCGATCATTCTTTACAGATGACGGTTTGTTTGGAGAGAAGACGAGACAGAGTTCTTTATTAAACTCATAAAAGACAATATAATTAAAGGAATACTGGATTCTAAACACAGAAATGCAACATTATCATGAAGACCTTGAAGCAGATCTGACACACACACACACCTCATATCCGTGCCGCTTAAGTAATCTAAGGGACTTTCTTGCCATTAATGCTTGGATAACACACACGTCTCCTTCCAATAAAAATAATGGCTAGTGCGATGGATAGGATATACAAGCCAAGTGCCATCATTTTGGAATGGCCTATCGCGAGAGGTAAATAATACGGTTTAGTCGCATAACTGCGGATATGGAAACGCTGTCATTTTGCAATAGTTTTTTATCGACATTTAAGAAATAAATATCGCAAACGTTTTTCGCAAATCTGTAATGGAAACGCGGCTAGTGATACTGGCCTTAATTCATAAAAATATGACATTACAACAAATATTTAACATATACTGTCTTTAAGTTGCTTCAACAGTAACTGTGAAATTATTACAATACAACATATTTACAAAATGTTTTTAATCGATTGACAGCACTAGTTGCAATGCAATATGTTCTTGAATGGTTGCCTAATAGCCCAAGTCAAAATATGGTTCAAATCTCTGAGTTTTTTTACAGTGTAATCAATAGTAAATGTGAAACTGGCCTCATCAAACCACTGTTTGCACACACAGCAGCAACAATTACATGCCGCCACGCAAACTTGTGCCATCAGACCACAGTACAGATTCACTCGTTTTGTGCGACACCTTTAAACTTGTTCTACAGAAATAGGCAGACAGTCTAGTGTTTCTAAGAGATAAAGACAACTGGGGACGCTGTAAAGCTGCGCTCCTGGCACTATACCATGCGGTTGCTTGGCAACATCTCAATTTAGCCGCAAAGTGGAGGTGTTTGAGATCGTCGCTGATAAATATTGAGCATGATGATATCTTGATCTCCACCGACCTGCTTTGTAGAGGGTCATCAGTGTTTTGTTCAGGTTTGAATCTACTGCATAGGCTTACGACGAGGTAAAACGGTGCCTCTCGCTGCACAATTACACCATTAAATTTGATTATTTTCGTAAGGCGCAGAGTTTGGGGTGGGTTAATTGAGCTGAGCAATGCTTGTTCGGTGCAGAGACCACAGGCTTGGAAGTAACTGATCAAGAGACTACAGATCTAATTAGTCGTCAGGACACAGACCGGAATCTGATTGGCCCTCCCGATTCCACCTGAATCTGATTAACTTTGCACTCCTCGGCTGTGTTCTTAACGCAGTATTGTGCTATTTTTTTCCAAAAAGACAATATGCAACATCTCCTTTGTCTTTCACGGAAGAAAGACAGCGAGGTCGGAACAACCCGAGGGCAAATAAAACATGATGGATAACAGTATTGGTTGCACATCTTGACAAACGCAGCATGTCATCCAGATCTTTCATGCATGCAAAAGTATGCACACTTTGCACAGGATACGTGTAAACAACTTGTACATGCAGCATGTCGTGTGCAGTTTCATGGCAGGCGAACTCAGGCCCTGCGTCCCAATTCGCCTACTTAAACTACGACCTAAAAGTATGTACTCTTTTTGTGAAGAAAAAGTCCATACTTTTGAGTGTGTAGCAGAAGATTATGCAAGTATTGCATCATCTTTAACGGACTCTGTCGCTTAGTTACGTGCATCCCATAACTGTTTAAACTGCCCTGTCAATCATCTTCACAGTTGAAATCCTCCACATTCAGATTCATTTCCTTCTGTATCGGAGAGTAATGTAGTAACACGTCGATTTGCCATTTGTGGATCTTTAATGCAGAGACCCTTCTCATGTGTTTGCAGTTTAAATGCATCATTATATTTAAACTGCAATGTCTAAACGTATCAGTACAGCAGTTCTCAATGCTTCTGTAGATGAAATATAATGTGGATAACATTGAATAAATATCTTTACGTCAGGTTAAATACCAATAATTGATCACTCAAACCCTTTATCTAAACCTCTCTACTTAAAGGGGGGGTGAAATGCTGTTTCATGCATACTAAGCGTTTTACACTGTTAAAGACTGATAGGACTTCCCATCCTAAACATAAACAAAGTTTCAAAAACTAAGTTGGACGTTTGATGGAGTATTTCTGTGTCAAAAATACTCCTTCCGGTTTCTCACAAGTTTCAGAGAGTTTTTTTCGAGTATGGGTCGGCTTGACGTCAAAAGAGCGGAAGGCCCTTGTATGGGCCGTACGGGCTCTTCTCCCGGAGGGTGCACGCGCGTGACTAGAGCAAGAGAGGAAATGCACGCCCATAAACACTGCTCTCAGCTGCAGATCCACTCGTCTGAGCAACACTTCTGTCACGCCGCGCTCCACTTTATTCCTATGGGTGACGTCAAGCGACTTTAGTGCGCCCGCATAGCATTCCAGGAAGGCAGCGCTGCATTTAAACCAATTTGAACTCAGAAATGATGGGAAGCTTCACAACATCGCTTCAGTCGTGTCGCAATAGTGGATCTCCACGGTCACTGCTGTCAGGACTCCACCAAATCAACAAAGTTACCAAAGAAGTGTGTTTTTGACGGAGCGGTCCCAGCGATAAAGTTTCACGGTCCTGCTTTGGAAGCAGCCGGTGAGTAAAACTGCTTCAAATGTCTGTTGTTGGCTATCGTCACGTAAGTAAACATCAGTGAACAACAGGATCGTGTATAACGTTAGTTAATTTATCAATGGAGCATGCGATCTATGGTGTGTGTTTAAATACATTTGTTTAGCTGACCAATATAGGACAATTCAGCATGACGTCACAGCAGTAATAAACGTTCTTCCGGGTGGCAAAAGCCGAAGCGTTCCTATGGCAACGCTAGTAAATTGCTTGGGATTCAGACAAAGTTAACATGATTATTGAGGGACGGATTAACTAATTCAGGAGATAGCAATACATGAAATGCCTAACATGGTCCAGTAGATGTAGCGCTAGTCTAATACCATACTTTTTAAATGAGCCTCAGCCTACCATTGAGTAGTAATTTAGACTGTTGCTGTTTGAATTACAATATGTTAGACTATCGTAGATGGTATATTTCCCTGTTATCTAACTATTTACCTGTTCTCTGCTTTTCAACAAATCATTTGCGCACATTTTTTCTTTATTTTTTGTATCTGAAGCTGTAGCAGCAACATTGAAAGCTCTGGTGTCTGTGTTTAACACGAAAGCTTGTGTGATCGCGGCCGGCTCGCGGTGCAAACAGTCCTGCCGTGTACCAGCTGATTTGATGCGATGATCAACTTAAATGACTCGTAGCATCTGCAATATCTCACGACGAACTCCCGATGTTAAAATATGTTATATTTATCATTTTATATGGAGCTAATCACTACACCTGTTAGCAGTCATAATGTAAACATCTATTATTGATATAAAATAGCCGAAATCACATGAACAATCACACAAAAACCTTATTCCATAGTTATCGTGTGTTTATTAGCTTCTTAGTTCACGCGTAGAAATGTAGAACAGACTCGTTCTTCACAGAGCCAGAAATGTCCGAGACAGCTGCGAGCGCGTCATGCGAGGGCGGTGTTGAGCAAAATCAAAAGACTGACAGATGAGAGGACGAATGAACGCCTGATGACTGATATCCGATGCATATCATTAAGAAGAGACACAGAGAGAGGTCTGCGCATGTTTTAACTCTTTTATGTCGAATAATTCCGTGAGAAATGAATAGAAATGGTATTCTGTATGACGAAAATATTTTGCAAACGTGCTATGTCGATATTTCTCCAAATATGAGGACTTTTGAATTAAGAGCTGAACTAAAAGCTGTTCTTTGCGATCTCTGTGAACACAAATGAACCAGTGCAGACGAGAGAGAATGAACGTGCGTGTGAAAATCTATTCAAAATATCGTTCATAACGGATCGATTATAATGCGATTATAATGCACTCCTGACATAAATTAAAAAATGAATGTCACTGCAACCTAGTTTTATCATAAACAGTGTTGAAATATCAAAGCCGGAGTCTTAATCTTTCTGATGATACTGAGTTTGTCCAGATAAAGTAATATAGAGTGATGAGCAGTGAATGTTGAACAATAGTAATCTGAGGCCGTATGATCTTTGAATCGTAAGGGGTTAAAAGAGATCTAAAGTTTACTAATATTAGTCTCGAATTTCCCCAGCTGAAGACAATTATGCTCTGCTATGATTTTGTCGATGGACCGTTTTGAGAATACTTCTCTGTAGCGCCACTTTTGACGACGTCCACTCGCTTTAGCCTCCTCATCCACAGGTTTTGTTGGATATATTTACTTCTTTCTGAATGAAATCGATACAATTCTACACCTTTTGCTGTATATCGGACGGCGCAACCCCAAACACAACACGTTTTCGTCATAGTTTCAACTTTAATCAACAACAATGTTCTTAACTATGTAACTGTTTACGGTAGCCGGCTGATCTCTTCAGTTTGTCAGTAGAAGCCGCTCGCGTTCTGCCATCCGGAAGTATCTTGAGGCGATTGTTTACAAACATTCTGAAATGGTCTATAGGTGTCAGTTTGATTATTGTAAAACCACCCAAACATAAACCTAGGGGACGTTCTCATAAAGCGTGCTTCGTCATTCAAATGCGCTAACGGACTCCATTGTTGTTCTCTGTATAACGTTACACTAGTCTGACGTGCAAAACCGTTTTGCTTGCTACTGCTAAGGTTTAGTCGCATACAATAGTCCATAAACCGAATCATGTCCTCATAAACCATGAGTAAACCTACACAAATGTTGACAGGCTGTTAAACCTGCTGTTGCTGTTTCTCCTGTTCAATTTATTTCAGCCTCCGGATCTGATTCTGGATCATAAATGCATTAGTTGAATCTGATTGATTATTAGGGTAACATTTTCTTTTCCACGCTTGAGGATGTCAGCTTTCAGACACTCTCAATGCAACAGCTGTGCCCGCTCGTGATTCTTTAGCTCCGCCCACACCAGGGATGGAAATTAGCTCCCGCCACCAGCCAAATGCGGGTGATTTTGAGTTGTGGCGGGTAAACTCGCTTCACCTACCGGCCACCGTGGCGGGTAAATAAAAATAGCATACTGTTTCCCCTCTTCATAAACTGTGTTCAGTGCATGCGAGTGCGGCCGTATGTCCGAATATGACCAGTCGTTTTCGCCGTCATTACCCGGATGTAGTGCCAGAAGACGCGAATAAGAACTCGCGCTCGCGCTGAGAGAAGATCCGTCACTGTCATCCGGAAGCGCGCACTCGTCTCACAGCGCGCAAATATTGAGTTATCTTTCGAGTCTTGTGTTTAAACGGACCAACTCACACAAAAAGTATGCCAACATGTCCATCTTGATGAGTATTCTAGCAGACATAGTCTGAATATGCCTTAAGAGGACTTTATACAGTCGAGAAAGATGACGCATATCCTTCTATTAGGTCTTAAAGGGGAAGTCGCCTTTACTCTGTTTAATGTCAAACAAACGATAAGGACATCACTCACTGCTCTTGATTGAATAGCTTTTGTAAGTTTATTAAGGATTAATCTTTCATTTAAACAGTTAAATATGCAGTTGCACTAAATAAATATTTGCATAATTTGTAATTGTAACTTTACTAAAAATCAAGGCATTGCAATTGCATTAATTAATATTAAAGTTTCAAATAATGAATCACAGTCATAGCATTAGCCATAAATGCAATGGATAATTGGCATAATTTCTTTTAGTGCTTCGGTTTCAGCCAATAATTTTTATTTTGGTGTATCCCTACTGACAATGTTCTGCTATCTATGTCGTCAACACGCTTCAGGAGATGCCAAAACTAGTAGTTTCATTGTTGGTACTAAAAACCTAAAACTGGAAGCCATAAAAGACCACAAATCATCCAAATGCCACATCCAGGTAAAAAAAAAAAAGAGCACACAGAGCCCTACTCATTTAGCCTAATGAAATGTATATCAGTTCATGGTTTGTGTGTGTATTAGAGTGAAAGAAAAACATTTCAGTATTTCATTGAGATTTGAGATTAAATAAACAGCTTAAGTAGTGTAGAGCTTGTAGTATTAATTTTCACGTGCAGTTACACATTGTCGGTTATAAACAAGAAAGTGGCTGGTTAAAACATTGAGTGGCTGGTAGATTTTGAAATCCACCAGCCACTGTGGCCGGTGGACAAAAAAGTTAAGTTCCATCCCTGGCCCACACGATACGCCTCCATCCGCTCTGTTTTTTCCGGAAAGACTCGGTACAGCCCATATTTCTTTTATAAATATAATAAAACTAAAGACTTTTCGGAGATATGAAGCATGCATTACTGGTACTCAAGATTGACTGAAACTCATTGCCCCCTCCTTAACTGTCGGACTCGCACATCCATCATGTTTGTAGTTTTTAACATTTTTTATCCGCGTTTGTAGTTCTAATTAAATCCTCATCCAACCTGCAATGGGTGTGGTGTCACGCGAATTAAGCGAATTTCACACGGGAATAGTAGGGCCCTTTTTTCCGTTTTAATTTTTGCAGATTCCTTTTTTTCTGTTAAAATGTTTGGCAATTCAGGTTTTTTTTTACCCTTTACTGATATTTTGGTGAAAAAAGAGTGTGCTTTTAATGTTAATATAATAGAACATAAAACAAAAAAATAGGAATGACCTTAAATTTATTGAGGTAACAAACATCACATTTACTTTTTAGGACAAATATGATGCAACATAACACTGCACTTCAAGTACTTAAAATATTAATGGTTATTAGCTTTAAACTTTCCGGTAAAATACATTATAGTAGTTTATATAAGTTAAAGTGCTCCATTAGCTTTTTCTTTCAAGTAAAAAATTAAAAAAGAACTAAAAAAAATATTTCATAAGAATCATCTTTTACATACAGTACTATTAAGTAAAACATTTAAAGCTGAAAATTAACATGAAAAAAATAACATTTCACCATTAAATCATGCAGTGTATTGTTCTGTGTGTTTAACAATCACCATTATGATATCCAGAGCTCTGAAAAATAAAAATACACGAAAACACAACACTGCCAGAAGTTTTTTCCTCCAACTTCAAAGGCCCCTTTAAATGATTAAAACTAAATGCTTATCTTAACTTTAAGGTTACTTTTATCATGTAAACTACCCATATACATTAAATGCATTGGAACAGAGGGGAAAACGGTCGCATTTGCAGCAGATATGCATTGCTGCATAATGTGCCCATTATAAATCAAAGCACGAGATGACAGGGGTCGAGCAGAACACTGGAAAATCTGACAGAATGGACAATATTTGTCTGTCTGTGCAATACACGAGCCGCGGTTCAGCTGCGCGCGACCAATGCTGCCTGAGCAAAACGAGCGTGCGGCTCCCACTCTCCATACGCAAAGCTTCTGTGCCGCCTGCGCGTGCAGTGTGAAACCGCCGTTAACGTCGAGTTTCTAAACTTTTTCGCTGCCGAAAGCAGAGCCGTGGAGACCAACTTCGCCATACTTTCATTGTTTTGAAGGGCGAGCTGAAATGACAGGAGGGGTTGTGTCGCGAAGATTTGCTTCCGGGGTCTGTACTTTCCTCAGACATACGTTCTCCACCAACACGACAATTATGTAAAATTACGGGGAAATCTGCATTAACACCAGATTCCGCGTTTATATGCAGATTCCGCTTTAATATGCTAATTCCGCGATTCCGAAATTATAGGGCCCTAGAAAAGCGCAATTTATTCGCTTCTGGTGTGAACACGCCCCATTAGTGCACGCGTCGATCCGTACTTCGAATTCTGACCAGAAAAAGTAAACCATCTGGGTATCTTTGGAATACTCTTTTCAGCATACTACAATTTGGGACATACTAATTATATTTTCGAATACCATTTATAGGGCCCTATAATTTCCGCGATCACGGAATCTCGGACGGAATCGCGGAATTGGCATATTAACGCGGAATCTGCATATAAACGCGGAATCTGGTGTTAACGCAGATTTCCCCGGAATTTTACATATTTGTAATTAAATTCTGTGTCGTGTTGGTGGAGAACGTATGTCTGAGGAAAGTGCAGACCGGGGGAAGCAAATCTTTGCGACACAACCCCTCCCGTCATTTCAGCTCGCCCTTCAAAACAATGAAAGTATGGCGAAGTTGGTCTCCACGGCTCTGCTTTCGGCAGCGAAAAAGTTAAGAAACTCGACGCTAACGGCGGTTTCACACTGCACGCGCAGGCGGCGCAGAAGCTTTGCGTATGGAGAGCGGGAGCCGCACGCTCGTTTTGCTCAGGCAGCATTGGTCGCGCGCAGCTGAACCGCGGCTCGTGTATTGCACAGACAGACAAATATTGTCCATTCTGTCAGATTTTCCGGTGTTCTGCTCGACCCCTGTCATCTCGTGCTTTGATATATAATGGGCACATTATGCAGCAATGCATATCTGCTGCAAATGCGACCGTTTTCCCCTCTGTTCCAATGCATTTAATGTATATGGGTAGTTTACATGATAAAAGTAACCTTAAAGTTAAGATAAGCATCTAGTTTTAATCATTTAAAGGGGCCTTTGAAGTTGGAGGAAAAAACTTCAGGCAGTGTTGTGTTTTCGTGTATTTTTATTTTCCACAGCTCTGGATATCATAATGGTGATTGTTAAACACACAGAACAATTCACTACATGATTTCATGGTGAAATGTTATTTTTTCATGTTAATTTTCAGCTTTAAATATTTTCATTAATAGTACTGTATGTAAAAGATGATTCTTATGATCTTAATTTTTTTTACTTGAAAGAAAAAGCTAATGGAGCACTTAAACTTATATAAACTACTATAATGTATTTTACCGGAAAGTTTAAAGCTAATAACCATTAATATTTTAAGTACTTGAAGTGCAGTGTTATGTTGCATCATATTTGTCCTAAAAAGTAAATGTGATGTTTGTTACCTCAATAAATTTAAGGTCATTCCTATTTTTTGTTTTATGTTCCATTAAAAGCACACTCTTTTTTCACCAAAATAACAGTAAAGGGTAAAAAAAACCTGAATTGCCAAACATTTTAACGGAAAAAAAGTAATCTGCAAAAATTAAAACGGAAAAAACGGAATTTGCAAAAATTAAAACGGAAAAAAACGGAATTTTGGAAAAAATAAAACGGATTTTATAGGGCCCTACATTTAGTATGGATAGTATGCGAATTAGGACGCAGCAACAGATTCTGGCTGCTGAGTAAGGTTGAGAGTCCAGCCTGCTCTTCAGATGTCTGCTCAGAGGAGCCACGCTACCTTTGAATCTATCAGGCTGTTTGGACTGGATGGCTCTTACGGATTTATCAGGCCATCCAGCTGTGCTGAAAGAGCCACTGCTGAGAGTCTGTTCAACACATCTCTCCTATTTACAACGGCAACACGTACAAACCAGGGCCGCTTTGTACCGTCTAATGATTTTTCAAAAAAGTAGTATGTGAAACAACATGCAGCTTTCACGGAAGAAAGCAAGTGAGGTCGGAACAACCCGAGGGCAAATAAAACATGACGAATAACAGTATTGGTTGCACATCTTGACAAACGCAGTACATCATCTGGATCTTTCATGCATGCAAAAGCGTGCACACACTGCACAGTATACATTCTGCAAGAGAGGATTTTTGCTACAAACATTTTTTAAACAGATAAAATATTGGGTTACAAAATGATGGATAGCACAAATATTACTAAATCAATTATAAACAGATATTACAAAATATTTTTTACTGTCAAAGTCAAAATTAAAATGATCACCCTCAAGCCATCCTATGTGTATATCTTTTTTCAGATGAATACAATCAGAGTTATATTAAATAATATCCTGGCTCTTTCAAGCTTTATAATGGGAGTATATGGAGTCTGAGATTTTGAAGCCCAAATAAAGTGCATCCATCCAATATAAAAGTGCTCCACATGACTCCAGGGGTTTATAAAGAACTTGTGAAGCGAAGCTATGCGTTTGCGTTGACCTCTGACCCAACACGTGAAGAGTGACCTCTGGCCCGACGCATGACCTCTGACCCGTCGCATGACGAGTGACCTCTGACCCAACAGATGAAGAGTGAGCTCTGACCAAGCGGGTAATCTAGCACTCGGAAAGCGTTCCACCCATAGGGGGGCGGCCATTGCTAACCAAGCCATCACCTGCTGTTAGCATCCCATTGACTCCCATTCATTTTTGAGTCACTTTGACAGTGAATAACTTTACATCTGAGGCGTTTAAAGACTCCATTTGTCCATTGTTTATTTCTAAAGAAACACGACAATGCATAAAAGGCTCCATTACCTTGTATCTTACACTATCGCCCCGTAGAAGCTGTTTTTGTAAAAATAGGCTAACGATTGCGTCATAACCAACGCGACCCTGTCGCACAGTTGAGAAATTACCGTATAGACAGGAGGAGACACTCAGAGACAATCTTTTACTGTCTATGAGGCAGTCGGGGGGACGTGGAGACATAAAGTCTGATAAAGTCAAGGGAGAAGAATGGGGAGAAGCTCATAGTGAGCCAAAAGCAACGGGAGAAAATATTTAAACAACGTGATTCAGATTTCACTTTCCACAACTACTAGAAGACCTACAGCTGTCAGACAGGAGGCTCATGTCACATCTACGTCGTCAAGCTCAGTCTGAGCCTGCGCAGTTCGCTCAGCCATCAGGAAGTGAGTGCCTCTGATTGGCCTCATTTTTCCGCCGTTGAAGTCAATGGGATCGCTCTGTCCATTTCTTTTACTGTATATGGCTCTGACCCGACGCATGACCTCTGACCCAAAACATGAACAGTGACCTCTGGCTCGACACATGACGAGTGACCTTTGACCCAACACATGAAGAGTGAGCTCTGACCCGACACATAAAGAGTGACCTCTGACCTGACGCATGACCTCTGACCCAACACATGAAGAGTGACCTCTGGTCCGACGCATGAAGGAAAATGAAAATTGAGCGGAAGTAAGTAGGAGGGCGGAGCTAGGTTATGGGTATCGTATCTATTCATGAAAAAAAAAAAACAGTTTTGAAAAAATTGTGTAAACATACAGAAGAAAAACGTCAGAGGAGGCGGTGCCTCCACTTCGCTGTGATTGGCGAATCATCTTGTCAACAAGATAATGCCCACCCACCCAATATTTGCAATGGTCCTCAAATGGGGATCTGATATAAATATATACTATGGACTATTTGCAAAATAAACTTGGCCAAATTGAAATGAACTCGAAATTACAACTGGAACATGAATTTACATTCAACAGTAATGAAAAACATTCCCAAAGGTGCAAAAGGTCTCGGAGACCCAGTTTCTGATCAAATTAAATGGCATTAAAAAAATTATGGTAATGTCAATCATGAAATTAAACTGGTTATGTTTTTCAAATGCTATTTGGGGTCAAAACATCATTCGCAAATGACAAAAAATATTAGTTTAACAATGATGCCCATCCTGAGATTTAACTTTGAGTTAAACGTGGCCTTCTCTCTTATGTAATGTAAAGTATAAGGCACAAAAATAAACATGATTATCCATTAGGTCTTTAAGAAGCTCTAGCTGAGCCCCTTTGCTGATTTCAGACCCTCCAAGTGACCCAGATTTTGAAAAAGAAAGCAATTTGTAACAACGGGGTTCATCATTTGAAGCATTACATCAGCGTTCTCTGAACTGACAGCTAAATACGACATGATGGATTTATATATCTGTCCGTTCACATGAACCCTGGTCATCTCAGCTGGATATTCTGTTGCAAAACCAAACAATCACTGGATTTATCAAAGTTTGCAAGGTTAACAGCATCAAAACAAAACTTTGAAGATTTGAAGACGGACACAACAGCATGTAAGAACAACAAAAACTGGTTCTTGACCAACATCACCAGCTGTTTAGATGCAGTTAGTATCTATAAGTAGCCTTGTAACAACAACAACAAATGTAAGCCAGTTAAACTTGAGTGTTAATTAAAATTGTGCATTGTTATAAATACAAATATTGTTTTGTTATTAAAATGTTCAACATTATTTTATACCAAATACTGTATAGGCCTTTACACTAAAGTAGCTGTTACAACTAGGGTTGCACGATTTGGGGAAATGAATTTAAATTAATTATATTATAAATTTACAGTTTATTGATGTTCTGTGTTTTTACACTGTTGTCATTTTTAAAGATTTCTTATTATTGTAAGGTAAGCTTAAAGGGTGCAGTACTATGACAATCACAGCTTCAGTGTGACATCAATAAGAAAAATTATAATTTCATAGATATTTTCAATAATAGCTGTTCATATTGAAATATGCATGACCTAGATTATTTATTTAGCAAAATTGTCCTTTTAAATTTAATTTAATAATATTCATCAATAAAAAATGAGTTTGCTGTTACAGTGTAATCCCTTTAAGCTCATTCACACTGAACGTCTATGTAAATACTTCATAAACAGACTTTAAATATTAACTAATGTTTGTCACTTCAAGTTTAAAAATGTTGTTTAAAATAAACAAGAATAAAATTTTTATATATATTTATATATTTTTATATATATTTATATATATATATATATATATATATATATATATATATATATATATATATATATATATAAATTTAATAAAAAAAAACAGGTTGTGAGCTTAATGGGAACTGGGGTGTGAAGAATAAAAAATTTACCCATTAAGCACAGCCAGACTTTTTGCAGTTAATGATGTATATCTGAATTGAAATGCCTTTGTCACTTGAAATAAAATATTATTGTGTAAGAGATTAATATTTTATTTTAACATAACTTGTAGTCAAACCAATACCCTGTGCACTAAAATGTCTCAATGTAGACTTTGGTGAGCTTAACAGGTATAGTGTACTATATACACATTATTATATATAAAATTATTACATATAAATGTGTGTGTGTGTGTGTGTGTGTGTGTGTGTGTGTGTGTGTGTGTGTGTGTGTGTGTGTGTGTATGTATGTATGTATGTATGTATGTATATATATATATATATATATATATATATATATATATATATATATATATATATATATATATATATATATATAACATTCTGTGCTTATATATGACTAATACTAATTATGATTATGTGTAATAAATATAACATCATAATAATAGTAATAAATATATTTATATTTTACAGAATATATTTATATTTAATTGCTCACGTGAACAGTGTCAGTCAATGGTAAGCCAGCATTCTGATGTAACTCAGAAGCGTAAGACGACAGCGTAGGAGACTGGTACAAACAAGAAGAAAATGTTAAATTAAGCCGTTATTTTGGTGGATTATTTATAGGGGAGGATTTAATGACAGAATTAAAAAATAAAATTGGGTGAACTATCCCTTTAACTAGTTTTGTTGTTGTTGTAATTTGATGCAAAATTAATATATATCTAGTGATATAAATGTACATACATTAAAAAAAACATAAATAAAATGATTGTACATTTGTAAGTTTAAAGTAAGGTTACTTGTTGATGTTCGCGTCATCACTGTCGGTGAAAGTGGTCCAGTCAGACATCAGTGGTAGCATTTAACATGCATCAAATCACGTTCATGTAAAGTTAATTTTACTTATTTTTAATCGGTTAAACTAGCGTTTTTACTACTCACCTCTCCAGCACTTTTACTTCCAGAACAATCCTTGTGCTTGATGCGATCATGGCAGCGATCGATATGACATCAAAGTACCGCGAGACCAATTCTAAACCACATGGAACCTGTCGGTACCAATCGCTCTCGCGGTACTTTGATGTCATACACCAAGAGCAGAGACGGGTGTTTTTAACGGCGTCTCGGAAATGAAAATTGCGTTGGTAAGTTTGATGCACTGGACCGTTCGCAAAGACCCGCCCTCTTTAGTTACTGTTGCTATGTCTGACAAGCTGCACTCTCTCCCACACCAGAACCATAACGTTAGAAAAAACGGCTTTTTTTCAACGGCTGTCTCACACCACACATCATGTTCTCACTCAATTGAAAAAGACATCGCAAAGCAAATTAAGTCTCAACTCTAAACTTTTGTCATTTTTTTTAAAGAAATGTAAACAATAAATACCGTTTTGTGGCTCTTTAATAATGTGTGGTGACAGGTCGCTGTAGCGTCTCAGTTAAAGCTGCTCGGGAACCGTTCATCTCTTCCTTTAAGTTGATTCATAATATAAATGAACTTCAGAAGGAATTGTTTAAACCGTGGAAATATGTCAGTACACACTATTTTTTTCAAATTCAAGTCCACGCTAATCTACAAACTCCTGACTGCTTTTGTGGGACAAAATGGCGGATTCGGCGGATTACGATTGGTCAGATCAAACGAATCAGTTCAACGAATCATATAAAGAATCGATTAAAACGATTCGTTTGAGTCATCAATCAAAAATATTCGGGAAATTGGATTGACACAAGGAGATTTGGATTTGTCATGTATTAAAATAATAATTAAATGGCAAGTACTGTAGGTAAATGCTGCTGTTTATTGGCTTGCTATGATTTTTATTGGCTACATATCATTTTTTTGATAGTTTATTTAGTGAAAAGCTTCATGGAAAAGCATGCTATTTTTTGTGTTTTTCAGTTTGCTAATTAAGGATTTGTGTACTACATTAATGTTTTAGTGTGTGTGTGTAGTAAATATTTTAATATAAATAAAAGACCTAAGATGACCCTCCCAAAATTGGCACCGAAGGCCCAGAGTCGCTAGTGTCATTTTATGTATTTTTTTATTTCATACTTGTACATTATTTTTTAATTTTTTTTGTAAAACCTCCAGGCTAATAGTGTTGATATTATGATGTATCTTCAATAAAATATGGGCAATTAAATATGTAAATATTCATACGCCTGTTTATAAGTCTAATAATACATTTATCATTCAGATTAATCTCTTTTACTGGGATTCTGCTTCGTCTGTCATTGGTTGTTCAATTATTTAACTAAATCGTCAAAATACAATACAAATAGTTGTTTTAGTAATTAGTATTTTACATTAAAGACTCTTTAAAAAATATCGGAAAGCAAATAAGAATATCCCAAATCATATATCCTATTGTTATTCCTGTGATCAAAGCTGAATTTATCATCATTACTCCAGTCTTCAGTGTCACATGATCCTACACTAATCATTCTCATATGATGATTTGATGCTCAAGAAACATTTATGATTATTTTTATTAATGTTGAAAACATGTCTGTTTCATGTCCGAAACCTTCTGCCGTGGGCCGTGGCTTCCATCTGGAGTTTGAGAAGAGAGAACCTATTTTCCCAGAGAGATCTCATCAAAATAAGTTTATTAGTGTTTCTGCTGCATTTCCTGTTTGATTTACTGCGCAGTCCCAGGGGCTGATGGGTAAGTGTTGCATACTCCCAAAACCTGTTATTAATGTGTCAACCTGTTGTCAAACCTCCTCATTTACTCTTCAGGTAAAATATTAAGTGTGAAGGATTTGCAAAGCATGGATATGGTCAAAGACATGTACGGACATACGCCATAAGTGGACAAAGGTAAAGAATTGTTCAATTGTTGGTGTTTGACAATTACTGTTCTGTTTTCAAGAAATAATACAGTATGCACATTGGGCTGTGACAGAAAAATCACAATCTGAAAAATAAATAAAAGTATTAAAAAAATAAATAAATTAAAACTATAAAAAAAATAAACACTAAAATATCAAATAAAATTTAATAAAAAATGAAATAAAATAAATAAAATATAACAACACAAAATAAAATAAAACAATTTGATAAAATAAATAATAAAAAATAAATAAAACTCCATTCTGAACTTTCAATCTGAACAGTGGACTTTACTGTAATGTGATGATTTTGCGAATGTTTTAATAAATATCTGACGGTTGTGAAACCTTATAAAATAGGACATAGAAGTGTTATTTTTAATATACATATACTATTGAAATTTGTGTTAGTATTTTGAATTACGTTTTATATTATATTTTTTTATATTAGTAATAAATAAAAAAATCACGGGTGTATCTGTAGCGATAGCCAACAATACATTGAATGGGTCAAAATTATCAATTTTTCTTTTATGCCAAAAATCATTAGAATATTAAGTAAAGATCAAGATATTTGTAAAATTCCTAGCGTAATTATATCAAAAATGTATTATTATTATTGCAATAAGGCTATAATATATGTGACCCTGGACCACAAAACCAGTCATAAGGGTCAATTTTGTTTTTTTGTTTTTTTTAATTGAGATGTATACATAATCTGAAAGCTGAATAAATAAGCTTTCCATTGATTAGGATAAGATAGGACAATATTTGGTCGATATACAACTATTTGAAATCTGGAATCTGAGTGCAAAAAAATCTAAATATTAAGAAAATCTCCTTTAAAGTTGTCCAAATTAAGTTCTCAGCAATGCATATTACTACTAATAATACATTTTTTTATATATTTATGGTAGGAAATTTACAAATTATCTTCATGGAACATGATCCTAATATCCTAATGATTTTTGTATAAAAGAAAAATGGATAATTTTTACCCAAATATACCATGAGACGCAGGACTGGATTTGTGCTCCAGGGTCACAAATATATATATATATAAAAAACATGTCACCGGGTTATTGTCAACTAAAAGCATTAAAAAATAATTCATTACTTGAATGAGATCTATCTATCTATCTATCTATCTATCTATCTATCTATCTATCTATCTATCTATCTATACACACATTCAGGTGAAATAAAAGCATAGACAGACTCTATATATACACACACAATAAATTGTGGTTTATGGTTTTAGTTGATAATAACCACGTAACAGTGTTTCCCCCCAAAAAAATGTATGTTTATTTTTGCTAAGATTAATATTTATTTTAATATATATGAAGTACATGGTGAAATGTTCTGAGGTCAGGTTGTTTTTAAGAGTAACTATAGCGAGAATGTTTTATTGTCCATTTGTCTTAAGAGCATTCAAATGATCATATCAGATTCATTTCCAAGTGAAAAAAAAGAAAAGAGAAATCTTGTCTGTCATTGGAACACATTTCAGTCGAGGGCCTCCGTGGTAATAAGGAATTTTATTTAACATTTTCATGAAATTTGATGCCTGCTAAAATGTACACATTAAAATATTAAACTTCACATACTTTAAAAAGAAAAAGAAAGGTTTTCTCCCCCACTTGCAATAATAACGAGCCGCTGTCAGTTTGACAACAAATGATTGAGACAAAGTCTTTTATATATTACAGTTATCTACACACTCGCCTCCATCTCCTGCCACACGTGTATGCATATACAAAGGTCGTAGTTATTAATAATAAAAGCCAAACAAGTCGTTTGCTGAGTATTAAACAGAACTTACCCACATCCTGAAAAAGATCAGAAAACGTGTACATTTCGCTCTACAAATGCCCGTGGAGGTCAGCGATGATTGGCCTCCATATGGGCGAGACAGATTTACCTGGAGTTCATCGGGAAGTCAAAGCACCTTTAAAGGCTTCAACATACTCCGCAAGAACAGAGAAATAAGTTCTCGCTCCCAGGCCCTGGTTCAGGAGTTCTCGCAGCTTGTTCTCGACACATCGCTTGAAGGGAAGATATTTTGAAGAATGTCAGTGACCAAACAGTTAACTGGAGCCATTGACTTCCATAGTAGGATAAAAAAAAATACCGGTTCCAGTTAACTGTTTGGTTACTGACATTCTTCAAAATATCTTCCCTTGTGTTCAGCTGAAGAAAGAAATTCATACAGGTTTGAAACAACTTGAGGGTGAGTAAAGGAGGACATAATTTTCGTTTTGAAGTGAACTTTCCCTTTAATGCGGAGAAACGCAGATGATCTGCACCTGCTTTTCTCGTGAAGTATGGAACGTGCTGGCCTGAACGAACTTTGTTCTTGTCACCTCGAGAAAACGAACACATTTCTTTGTTCTTGCAGAGTATGTTCCAAGCTTTACACCTCCAGTCCCCGCAGATCGGCTCATTATCAGGGCCTTAACACCTGCCGTCTATTTACCCCTAAACACACTTCATCCTGATACTCCTCACACACCCAAAGGACCGACTCGGCTGATTCGCCTGCGCTGTGGATATTCCTTTAATGCACATTAACGCAAAGATGCCGGAGTACAATACAAACAGTTTAATAATTGTGTCGTTAACAATCAGTAACCACTCCTAGTTAGAACATTTCTGCGTAAAGAAACCAAGAAACACTTATAAAACAGTCAGTCGTAACAAAATAACTGGTGTTCTCATTGCAGTAAACTCATAAAAAAACCCACTTTTTTATACATCATATTTATACAGGAATAGCTTTTGAATTGGATTGATAACCAAAGGAAGACACATTGCAAACATCGATCGATTTCACACAAATTGCATATGTTTTTCTCTCTAAAGGTGGTCTATAGGTTGGTCGTTTACCTAAGCTTATTTGCATGATAGTAAAAATTGCATACAACATTAATCGTGAAGCTCGTAGCATGAGTTGCTTGACATACAGCACTTTTTTTTTTTTAGGCAACTGTTAAAGCACATTTTCCATTTAAAACGTTAAGACACTTCTGATTTTACTGCCCATCAAAATTACATTTATAAATAGAACAAAGATCAGTAAAACGAAAAGCGGCAAATGTTCCGATCACCGGAACGCGGAAAATAAATAATGCTGGACGATGAGAACCGAACGAGGTTGTGATTCACATTTGAGACGGTGGAACTCCAGGATTTTACAGTGACCAAAGGTTTGCAAAATAATCTAACATCGGCAGTGCCATATAGTACAAGGCATTTGTTGGCATAGTTTCTTTAAGACTGTATACTTTTTTACAATTAATATATGTCTATGTATATATATTTATATATATTTATATTTCTTCAAAGCAAATAATAATAATATTTCCCCCGGCTTGGGATCCAGAGACTGATTAGCCGCAGTGCTCGACTCGGACCTCGGCTTTAAGGCCTTCATCTACCCCTCGTCTCCAATTTCATGCATTTTCTTCTTAAAAACCCCCCCCAAAAAAATCCAGTTAACATCACGTACGTAAACATCAAAGTCTATCAAACTCCATTGACTTTCCTTTTTTTTTTTTATCAGTAGTTTTTAAAATCAGTGTAAAAACAACAGACAACAAGTGCAGTCAGCAAATATCCACAGCAACATCCTGTTCTCTTAAAGGGACAGTTCATGCTCACGCCGTCTCAAAGGGACTTCTGGGGGATATTAATACATAAGAGAAGTGATGAGAACGGGCCGTCGTGAACACACACTCACTAAACGGTCATGGGACATCAGGTGAAATAAGAGTCAAAGTACTCATGCCGTGATGTGTGATTTCGGTTATTTGAACTCGTGTTTTTAATCATTTACATCTCAATCCATTAGGTTAATAAAAAAATAAAAATTTACAAATAAAAAAATAAGATTAAAATTTTTATATATATATATATATATATATATATATATATATATATATATATATATATATATATATATATATATATATTTATTCGTGTTTAATAATTTCAAGTTTTTGACTATTGGTCTCAGTCCATCAGGATAAAAAAAAAAAAAGTAATTTAATTAAATTGAATTGAATAAAAACTAAAATAATTTCAAGTTTTTGACTATTGGTCTCAGTCCATTAGAAGAAGAAGAATAAAAAATTATGAATAAAATAAGAGAAACATTTAATAATTAAAGTTTTTGAACTAATGTCAGACTAATTTGTTAGGAATAATTTGATCTTTGTTCTGAGACCATTACGAAAATAAATCAAAAAATGAAAAAAAAAAAATTCTAGTTTAATAATTGAAGTTTTTGCACCGATGTCAGGCTTATTAATTTGATCCTTTTATTTAAATCCGTTGCAAAATGCAAGTTGCTCTACGACAGCCCAAGTCCCCATTCACTTCATAACAATCAGCTCTTCAGAAGAAGTCTTCTCTTCATTTAGGAGTGAACTATTCCTTTAAGATTAGATTTTTTAAAAGGTTTTTTTGTACATTTTGTTTACTTGTGCAGATTATTGAAATGGTGCACGAGTCTTTACAGTGAAATAATCCACGCTTTACAAAACTGTGAAAGTTAATCATCATCTCTGTATTGTTCAGTCCGGTGTAAAAAGTCTTACAGTTTCGCTCGGGGAACACAGAGAAGAGTGAAGGAGAGCAGGAAAACCAGAGGTCCGTTACTCTTTGGCCTCCGTCTCAGTTTGGGCCGGGCCCATGGCGTGCGCTTCGGCCGCCAGGTGCTCCTCCATTTTAATGGAGAACATGGAGCTGTTGGTCTGCACGCTCTCCTCCAGCTCGGTCAGCAGCTCGCCCTCCTTGAAGTCCGTCAGACCCTCGTCCTTGCTGTTGTTGTTCGAGGGGAAGCCCATGGGCGAATCTTTCAGCTTGCCGGCATGGTTGATGTAGAATCGCTGGTTCTGGAAGAACTTGATGATGGTGTGTTTGGGCAGGTCCAGCTGGGCCGAGAGTGTGTGTATGGCCTCCTCGTCGGGGTACAGACCCACGTCCTGAATGAAGCTCTGCAGGATGCCTAGCGCCTCCATGGAGATGCGGTTGCCTTGGCGGCTTTTGCAGCGGTTTTCATCCTCGGTCTCAGCCGGTGAAGCCGTGGAGGGTTGGCGCGGGGGCAGCCGCGGTCCCATCTGCTGCAAGGGCTGCTGGGATAGAGGAGGCTGAGGCAGGGGCAGCTGAGCCTGGAGCTGAGAGGACGGCTGCTGATGGGTCTGAGAAACACACAAACACGTCAAACTCAAGGGAGCTTAGGACTTTATAACATTAGTCTTTTTTATTGAAGTTATTGAAAAGTTATTTATTTGGAAATATTAATAAATAAAAACAATTAAAAAATTAATAAAAATAATTCTTGTTTAATTTATTTGAATCATCAAATAAAATTTTGATAAATAAGAGAAACATTCTTATTTATTCATTTGACTTTTGGTTTGAGTCCATTATGGAAAAATAATACAATAAAAAAATGTTATATTTGGGTTTGAGTCCATTACGAATGTTTTTTTTATAAAAAATAAAATGAATGAAACATTGTTTGATAATAATAATAATAATAATAATTTGATCTTTTGGTTTGGGTCTATATAAAAAAACATATGAAATAATATAGATAAAGGTAAAACTAAATTATTATTATAATAAATTATTATTATTATTTCATTTAATTTCTTATTTAATTTTGATTGTAACTGACCTTAAACCAAAATATCACATTATTAAACAATACTTATTTTTCTTATGTATTTATTTATTTATTTTAATTAATTATATTTTGGTTTGAGACCATTACAACCAAAATAAAGTAAAGTAAAATGAGTTAATCATTGTTTAATAATTTAATATTTTGGTTTGAGTCTATTATGAATAAAATTTAAAAAAAAAGGAAATTAAATAAATAAATAAAAATAAACTGAGAAAAATATTGTTTAATATGATCTTTTTTTCCGATTACAATAAGATAAAATAATTCAAGTAAATAAAAATGTGTTTAATAATTTGAAGTGTATTGATGTCAGACTTGATGTGTTATGAATAGTTTGATCTATTGGTCTGGTTCCATCAGGGTCCTGAACATTTAAGTTAGAGCCATTAATTATATAATAAAATAAATAAAATGAGAGATTTCCAGTAAAAAGTCGATAAATGCTGAAGTGTGATTGTCTTCATGGCACGCAGCTCTCAATCAGACGTGTGGATCTGAACGCTTTACCTGCTCGCATTAACTCGAATGTGAACTCGGAGCATTCACACAGAAAGAGCCGGTCTGTTGATTGCTTATCAAGCCCTATTGAAATGCTGTGCTTAACGCGGTAAACACACACTCAGTCCGTGGTGTGTGTCCTGTGCGAGCGCTATCGGTGTCTGTGTTTAGGCCACTCTCACGTCGCTGTAAACACATGACACATTTTGCTCTGAAATGTGCCATTGTTTGGGAGTTTGGGCCATTGTAGCAGGCAGCTGCTGCTTTCTTGCTCCACACAGACGGCTTTTCCTGGGACATTCCCAGAGGGAGCAGGAATGCTTGATAACATTTTTGCAAATGCACTCGTCTCCTGATAACATTTCAAAGACATTGGAACACAATAGGCAGAAATAAATGGGACATGACCAAGACATCATGTCAACAGCTGACATGCAGTGCATTAAAGTTGAAGATTCATTTTGCATTCTGAAACAAACACTGACGGGGAAAAATGAGTGGAGTATGTGCATGAGAAAGCTGTTGCTTAGCTTCACGGCGCACCTAAAAATGCTCTAACTGAGGGGGAAAAAGTTTATTTTTTAAATAAAATGACAAACACTCTTGTTTAATCATTAGATTTTTTTTTTTTTTTTTTGGTCAATTGCAATCAAAATAATAATAATATAAATATATAACTTTGTATTGTTTAATCATTAGATTTTTTTTTGGTCAATTGCAATCAAAATAATAACAATACATAAAAATAAATTCAAAAAATAAAAATCACAAAACGAGAAACATTCTTGTTTAATAATTTGATATTTTTGGTCAATTGCAATCAAAATAATAGAATAAAATATAAAAATAATAAAATGAGAAACATTCTTGTTTAATAATTTGATATTTTGGTTTGAGTCGATTACAATAAAAATAATAAAAATAAATTAATAAAATGAGAAACGCCCTTGTTAAATAACTGGATCTTTTGGTCAATTACAATCAAAATAAAATCAAATAAGAAGAAACATTCTTGTTTGATCAATTTTGATCTTTTGGTTTGAGTCAATTACAAATATAATAAAATAAAACAAATAAAATAATAAAAATTCCTGTTTAATAATTTGATGTTTTTACATTGATGTAAAAGTTATTAATTTAAGTCAAAGTAAAATAAAAGGTTAAAGAGGTCTGTAATGTAAAGCATTTTGTACTGTATGGCTTTATTATCCCACAGCATGCATTACCGCTTGATAACACTTTACAATAAGGTCTCGTTTCTTAACATTAATGCATAAGGTAACATGAACAATGAGCAATAATCTCGGTTAATGTTGGGTCAAATATATAGAACTGTTCATGTTAGTGCACATTTTGATGTAAAAATGTAGTAGTAAAAGCTAAACCGTCCTGTAAAGCGTACCCATAAGCTTTAGCGGACTGATCAGATCTGCAGATCTCCAAAACTCTAGCAGCTGTAAGTGCTGAAAATGGAAGTGAATAAATGTTTTGCTGTTTTCTGGGAATGACCATATGTTTGTGAGTAAACAAAATAATATCTGATCAAATACGCAGCTGTAACCACAAGAACTTGGGGATTTTTGTGATTAAATTTAGATTCAGAATAGTGATGAATTTATCAAAATAGCGAGCTGTCCTTAATATCTAAATGCAGACAAACGACGTGGCTAATGTCTGCTCTGCTCACACACAGTGTGTTTGAAACCTCCACACCTGATCAAAAGACATAAACCATTTCCAGCTAAAATAACTATAGACCTTAATCAGGTTAGAAAAGCCATATTTCATTTCTGACAGGGACAGAAATACAGTGCATTCAATGGATTGTACTGTTTAATATGTCCAACCAAAGAATCCCCTTTCCGGAGGAAAACTAAAAAAGCGTTTTGAAAGTTGTGTTATAAATGATGATCTAGGACCAGGGCTTGACATTAAGACCCACCGAATGTGTGTGTATTTCAGCAGTGGCGTGTAACGGGGCCACTTTAGAGGGTTGACTTTTACATTTAATATATACAGTTTTTAATTGTAGTGTTTTAAAAAAACAGCTGAAATAATAAACTAAGTGCAATGTCGATTTTTTGATGTACATCAATACTGAAATATCTTAAACGCTTCCATTACTCATTTTGCGCAGAATAGATACACAATACCATCTCTCCGACAGCGAAGGACACACAAACTCGAGGCTCTCACTCGCTCCATTTGTCCCAGATGAATATTGTTGCTGTTACAGGGCATGAATTTCAGCGTCAGATTGCGCGTGTTGCACATATTTTTACTCATTCCTGCAGATTTTGTGCTCGCACCCAAAGTATGTGCACGTAATGCCATCTCTCGGCACTAAATTCAGTTATTTTTTGCTGCTTATTGAGTTTAAACAGTCAAGCACACAAACTAATGTCTAAACGCCAGTCTTGACGAGTATTCACGTAAACACAGTGAGTGAAGTATTGAAGGAAAGTAAACATTTGAGAAAGAAACTGCATGCGTATCAATGTATTGGATCCGTGCGTCAGGTCTAATAAACCTGCTGACGCATTGGGAGATGATATTGAACATATCTGTCAAAAACGACAAAATCCTGAATGCCTTCTGACAAGTTGATCCACTTCATCTTGCAGCACAAATCACTGAATTACTAACAAAGTGTCAGTATAAAATAATATGGCTCCAGTATCACTAGTAACTGAGCCATGGGCCTCCTGAAGGAAACTCTGAATCGCTTGGGATAATCCAGCTGCTCCTTAATAAGGAATAACTTGATAACTATCATTTCTCTCTACGCATTCTTCCTTTCTTTTTCTCTTTTTAACAAGAGAGGGAACAACAAAATCCTCGTCACTGCTTGAATTGTGTTGGGATTTTTTTAATACACATTGGACTTAGTGTGCAAGGAAATGCTAAAATAACTCAAAGTGCAAGGAACCACTGGACTAACCTACTGACTATCAGTCAATCAACTTTATTTATATCGCGCTTTTACAATGATGATTGTTTCAAAGCAACTTAAGTGTTAAACAGCAATATTGCAACATAATTTGGTTCGGCTGTACAGTCGTTCTGGAAAAGAAATGGTGATGTTATCAGCTTATATTAATTTATCATATAGTGACAATGTTGGCAGATCAGTATTATACAATTAATTAAGACCTACTAAATTAATTTTATTTTGATATTTAGTTGAATAACATTTAAATTTTAGTGACTAACATTCATAAAAGCACTAGTGATAAATTGATGATTTTGTAGATTTTACACCTTGAACAGGTATAGTGACAGTCTGTGGGCGACAAATTTTCAGGATGACAAATACATTAAAAAAACGCACATGAAAATCTCGGACTCAGTGTGCAAAGACCTTTAAAGGGGTCGATTCGTGGGTTTTTTTAACGCCGTATTTTTCTTCTATTCTCCCTTTATTCCGCACCGCTGTCTCCACTGTGCTTTGAACGGCTCGTTTGCTTCCTGCTTCTATGAAGCCCATCCCTCCGAAAAACACAATGGTCTTAGATTAGTTAGATGGCCAAATGTAGTTTCCTGTATTTTTATTGGCTGAAGTGCCAAGCACAGGTTGTCCAGAAGCCACGCCCCTTCCCATTACAGGCTGAAGTCACATCTGCGGAGACTAGCGAGGGTTTATGATGTCACCAACCCAGGAAGAAGCTTGTTGTAGTCCAAACCGGCCATTTTTGTAGGCAATAAACTGCCGTAACTTTAAAAGACAATATCTCTGTTTGCATTGAACTTTCAGCGCTGTAACTTTGCAGATACTGTTTATGCTCAAGCAGCGACATTACACACTAACTACAGTTAAAAAAGTCAAACGCATGCAACCACACCTTTAATGTCAAGCCCTGGGACTACAAGTTTACCCCTCACAGCCTCAAGGTGTGTATTGTGGTGTGTATTGTGCGCCGCTGACCTGTAGCGGGTCCGTGGGCATATGCAGCAGGTGAGGCGGTCTGTCCACATGGTGCTGCTGTCCTCCATTGCTCTCCTGCTCATATATAGCGTCGCGCTCCATTTGGGACAAACTGAGGAACCGGCGGATCATGGACAGGTTCTCCCAGAGTGTGCGGTTCTCCGGGGACGGGTCCTCTTTCCAGCGCAGAAGCTCACACAGCCAACCCTGCAGGAGTCAGAGAACATGACTTCAGTGTTTAAGACACAAGGCTGCATTTATCTGATCCAAAATACTGTCAAATAATATTCCAATGTAAATCTGTTTTCTATGTGAATATATAGTAAAGTGTAATTTATTCCTGTGGTCAAAGCTGGATTTATCATCATTACTCCAGTCTTCAGTGTCACATGATCCTTCACTAATCACTCTCATATGAGGATTTATGATCAAGAAACATTTATGATTATTATCAATGATGAAAACAATCATATTTTGTGGATTTTTTCTTCGTCTTCACTATCACTTTTGATCAAATAACGTATCCTTGCTAAATAAGTATTTTATTTTAGCATTTTGGATTTCCTTTTTTGAGATCTGTAGATGCATATAGTGTAAAATGGCATAGCATTCAAGACTATAGTGAATATTTTAACATTGACTTTTCATGTGTTGCAGCTCCTCTCTTTCCAGTCTGTCAGTAATGCTCAGTTTAGTTCCTGTCTCTATGAAGCCCCTCCTTCTGAAAAGCACACTGTGCTGTGATTGGTCGGCTGGAGCAGTGTGTTGTGATTGGTCAAGTGTTTGGGAAATGTCCCGCCCCTTACCATAACCGCCAGTTTCAACACACTACTGACTCACTCAACCAGGCTCCGTCCCTTTATTCTGCAGATTAATTATTATAATGAGGAATATTATGACGTGTTTATTCCCGGAAGAAAACTCAAGACTACAAGGGAGGCGTTTCAGGAGTTCAGAAACACTGACACTGATGGAGAAGATCAGCAACATTACACACTAAAGACAGATGGACGTGGAAAAGCCATAATAAATAGGTCCTGCTTAAATGCCTAATATAAAGTGTGCTAAAAGGCTGGTTTTTAAGCTCAAGTGTGTGTTCCAGCAGTCCTGGCACACTTACAAACGTGCCGTAATCTCCAGGCCAGTGTGTGGCAGCACCTTTCATTTTCACAGGATTACCCAACACACACACACACACACACACACACACACACACACACACAGAAGCCAGAGCCACACCAGAGCGCTGCATGGCAAAGATAACTCAGCATTTCTGTTGTCCCATGTTGCCGCTCCTCCCAAAAGCCATGTAAAGCCCCAGAGAGCGGCGAGAGAGAGCGGCTCATCACAGCTCACCTTGTTCCTCTGCCACGTTTATTGTGGCATTTTGTTTTATTTGCACGCACAGGGATTTGAGCTCCGTTCCTGCTGTGATGTCTGTTGCCCAACACAGTTCAAACACACACACCTTATCGCAGCCATTAAGCACACTATCGTAAAATAATCCTCAATCAAACATCTGCGGATAAAACGGCAAACAAATCCTGCTGAGCCAAAGAACGAGCGACCAAAAAAACATTGCCGTGCGACCAAACCGTAAAGAGTCAACAGAGGTATTAGCATTAATGCTGCAGCATTATAGAGCAAAAACACAACAATAACCACGTTAGCATTGGACAGCCACGCTGATGGTGTAATGCTCTGTGGGCCTTGAAGACCTGAGAAAGCGTTTGTTTTTGTCCAGTTGCATTGCTTCCACTGTCTTCCCATACACAGAGCGCGCTCGCGGATACGGGAACCTTACTGGGATTTGTTTTGGCCAATTCTGTCAAAGAATAATGCGTATTATTAAAGGATATGGAGATGTGAAAACACTGACTATAGCTTGGCTAGCGATGATGGTAACTACTTAGAAAAAGCAAATTGCTATTTAAAGTTCTCAGTTGTTTTATAAAGTTTCTCCTCAAAACATTGAGAAATAAAAACGACTATTGAGTGAATAGTTGACGTACAATTAGACGTACAGATTAAAATAAATCAAAAATAAGATGATAAAAAAGGATTTAAAAAACCAATAGTATATTTATAAAACAATAATATAAAATAAAATGACATAAAAATAAAAAGGTAACGGATAAAAAAGTAAACAAAATATAAAGCAACTTAAAAATAACAAAATAAAATTAAAAGAAAAAGAAAAAAAGGATTAAAAAACAAAATAATATAAGATCAAAAAATAACAAATGTATATCTTTTTTAAAATAAAGGATTAAAAAAATAAAATATATGATTAAAAAAAACATAAAATATAAGAAAAAATATATAAAATACAATTAAATTAAAATATTAAGCTTAAGATTTTATCTTTGGTGTGAAATGTGACCTGGGTTTGTTTTGATTAGAAACAGAACAGAACCTGAAGTCTCCTGATGTTTGTCATGAAACCACAAAATAAAAGACAAATAAAAACATTTAATTCAGTTTGATTTAAAGAAAATTCATCTTAAGATTTTATTTTAATACTAAATTAAGTTAAAAGATAATATATAATATTGAAAAATATTTTATATATAAACATCATATATATCATGTATTTACAAATGTAGTACTCTAATACTCAGAGTTTGTCAATTAATTAATTTAATTTTTTACATTAAATTTGGCTTTAAGAAAATTAAGATTTTATTTTATTACTTTTTTTATGATTATTATTATTTTATTTTGTGCTTTCAGGACAAACATCAGGACTTCAGCATCTCCGTTTGATTTCCATTCCATTCCATAATAAAATTAAGCTACATTTCACACCAAAAATTAAACAATAAAACAAAAAGGGTTTTTTTGTGTGTGTGAAAATTTGTTAAGCCAAATTGTGTTGCTTTTCTTGGATATTCTTGCTAGATTTGAGTGAGATTCACAGCGTACGCTACCCAGACGTCCACGGGTGTTGGATGGGTCAAGCGGTACAGGACCAGCGGAGCCTCATTGTGTTCGAGGTATAAATAGCAGTGGTGCATTCTGATAAAAATATTTCTCCTGCACACAATGGTTGAATTCATGCGCAAGATTCACCCAACTAAGCAGGACAGCGTGTGCGTGTGTGTGTGAGGGCCGAGCGGTCACAAGCTGCCAATGAGAGACGCACAGGACACAACTGTGAGAGAACAGCGTGGCGTTTATGATGCCAGCGAGCGCATTAATAACCTTGGGATTGAGTTCAGGAGCCCCAGACAGTTGTGGTTTTCCTCATCGCAGTCACATGGCACCGTCAACACCTTTTTATTATCTCATTTGCTCCTTATCGTCCCCGCGCTCACCCTGTTCTGCCAGGCCTCGGACTCCTCGGTCTCGAATCGCCACGGTCCAGAACCGGCCAGCAGATCCACGGCATCGCCCCAGTTCATATACTTCTACTGCACACTAAACGCCTGCACTTGGCTAGTGATGGGCAGGAAAACTTTAGACAATCTAGAGACTAGTTCTGGGCAAGGTCATTGGAAACTGTCTATGGTTTAAACTGTTCAGAAGTATTTACAGGAGTACATCAACAACAAAAAGTAGAACGCTAATTTAAGTTGAGAAAATCAAAGATTTAAGAGGGCAATATCTTTCTAACCAAATAACATTTTGTATGATACCAAAAATATGATTCTTAAACCGCATCTGGGCAGATCAATTTACATTTAATACCACCAAATATTTGTCTGGCTGTGATCAGACCAAGCTCAATTTAAGACTGAACATTGGTCTGGTGAGTGAGTCTGTTCTGTATTTTTACTGCTCAAGAGGCGTGATCAACAGGCACAGTTCAAATGACTCTGTACGCAATTGGATAGTCCTTCAACCAATCAGACCACAAGAGGCGTGATCAACGGGCAATGACCCATCTCTTCTCTATCTGTCATCGTGTTTAACCAACCAATAGTGCGCCAGGTGGATAAGCCAGTCTGTGATTGGCTCCTGCAAAAGTGTAACAAGCAGTAAAAATGAATGTGCAGTTTTCCAGACTGATCTGCAGAGCGCAATCAAATCACCGGCAAATCAGGCTGGGTTTACCCAGTCTAACCAAATATAACTAGGAAAAATAAAACAGACAGGATATATATTATGTAAAATGTTATAAAATTATATACATATCATAGACTGTAAAAAAAATATAGACGTAGTGTCCGTGACGTCACTCATAGGATTCTGAAGAGCCGTTCTGAAGCGTAAAGTAGAGACGAGCTGGCCGTCGCCATCTTGTAAAACGAGTCATCGCGTGTCACTCCCGGATAACAGAAGATGGGCAAAAAGGCGGGATGTGGACGGAGCTTATGTTACGCAATGACTAAAGACGGCGGATTAATGGCTATCCACCTGTCACTCAAAGTAACCACGCCCTTAATTATGCAGAACTTTAAGGCTTTATATATAACGAAAACGAATGAGTTAGAAAAAAATTCACCCCCCTCACAGTTGAAGGTCAAGATTAGCCGTATAGACAAAAACCACAATTTGTCCCAGGCTGTAAACATGTTTTATTCTGCTGTAAAGTTGGGCATTTTAACATGAGACTCAATGAGATTCTGCTCCTTCTGGAGCCGCTCTAGTGGCCAGTTGAGAAATTGCAGTTTACATTACTTCCATATTGGCTTGAAGAGAGATTGTGGTAGGTTGCTGCTTGCTGTATATATCAAGCATTTTATGTTTGAATAAAATAAAGCTATTTTAAAACATTAAGGCTTGCATTAATGACAGTACACCGAAAAAAAACCTGTTATATTAATATATATCAATATATCATCTCTTATAAGAAAACAAGAAAAATCTATAACATTTTAATTAATTAATTTCTTAATTTTAGAAATAAAAACAAAGATATATTATTAATTATAGAAAAAAAGAGTTCTTCAAGTTCTCTTTTTTTAATTCTTTAAGTATTATATATATATATATATATATATATATATATATATATATATATATATATATATATATATATATATATATATATATATATATATTATGTATATTTTATATAAATAAATATAAAAATATATATATATATATATATATATATATATATATATATATATATATATATATATATATATATATATATATATATATATATATATATATATATATATATATAATGTATATTATATATATATATATATTATATATATATATAAATTCAAATTGAATGTAATATCTTTTTGTTTTTCTTATAAAAACGACATTATATAAAATATATTTTTTATATATTTAAAATATATATAATGTTTTTCTTTCTCTTTGAAGTTTTTCTTAATTATGTCAACAATGCCTGCTTTTTGCTCAATATATCATCTCTTATAAATAAGAAATTTCAATTTAATTAAATTGTTTTATAGATTTTTTGTTAGTTTTCTTACAAAAGATATATTATGCCTTAATGACACGATGGCATATTCCACTTGAGACGCACTAATCCTAATATTGCGTACTGTATAGTTTGGATATTATGTAAATGATGATGTCTGTCTCCAGATCAGCGCTCTGCCCTCTACGACACGGCCGTTCGTTTATCAATCATCACATCGCTGACTGCCTTTCTCAAACAAGTCAGCAGGTTTCAGTGGAGAGACGGCCCCTATAGAGCCGAGCGAGGGCGTATCAGGATCCTCCGTTAAACAAACACACAAACTCCTGGCCTGTCAGAAGCCGCAGTCTGGGGGCAGATGTTAAAGAACCGCTCTTTCTTTTCCATTGTTTTTAAATACAGATGCTAATCCATTGTTATGGCTTCAGTCTTGAGCACGTCGAAGTAAAAACAAAAGCGAGAAACAAACATCTTGATGTCAGGCAGAGGGCTGCAGTGTTCACCAGACAAAGCATTATTGTTTCCTGCTCTACCGCCCCTCCTGAATCTGGCACCGGCTCAGCTTTGGCAGACAGTGTCATGCAGATCAATTCAGAAGATAATACAGTATGTTCAAACCTGTTTTCGTCTGCGAGCGAACGTGTGTGGGGTTTGCGGATGTACAAGTGAAGGAATTGGACCCGCCGCATGCGCGTCAAGTCCATCTGTTGGCTGAAATATATTAATGCGCTCGCACAGCATATGTGAATCTTCTGCAACAATAAGCAAAAAAAAAAACAGGCCAAAAATAGGCCTGCCTTTTTGGATATCTTGCTATGCAAATAGACCTGCTCCCAGTATTTATTCAAATGGTCTTGGCGTGGAGGAAGAGAAAATGAGGCCAGAGCCCCAGATGAACTCAGAGACGCATCCGTTCCCCGCAGATGTGGTCAAACTAACGCTCGTCCTCGGGCTACAAACATATTTAGAGCATGGCACACGCTAGCAAACCTCCGAGCTCAAGGGGGCGATAGACGCGTCTCCTTCGAACACGTGCCATTATAAACAGCAAAGACTCTCCTTAAAGCGTATTGACCTAGAATTTACAAACAAACTGCAGAACAAGAGTTCACATGACATTAACAATCACATGTAAGGCGACATGTTTCATCTTGTTTGATTGCAACATGTAAATGTATAGAGATGTTTTTTTTTTTTTTTTAAAGAAAAAATTCCCCTCGGGGATCAATAATGCCCGTCTGTTTGTCTATCCATCTATCTAGACATCTCTAGCCAGAGACAAAAGGGCTGTTATGCATGCGCGCCTTCTAGAAACCTGCTAAGCAACATGCAAGACGCCATAATAATACGAGTTTAATGGAAGTTAAAATACACTGTGGCCTCAGAAAGTATTGCTTAAGCCACATTTTCTAGATTTCCTGATAGTGCTAGTCATTGCATTAGAGATATCGCCATTCATTCATTGTTAACAGTATGTACTTTCAGAAAATCTTCTTAAAACACTTTCTTTAAAGCCGTATGTATAATGCATTTTAAATGCATTAGTTATGCCTTGTAATGCACCTTATAACGCATTGTAACCACAGTAATGACAGGGTCCAGACTGCAACCAAATGTGGCATTTAGCGACCTTTTTCCTGCTGGTTCGACTGGATTTTGTTTGAGGTCGCGCTGGTGCCCCCACCCGACTGACAAGAGCTGCCAAATCTGTTACATATGAGAAACGGCCAATGACAAACGAAAGCACGCTACTCGCTTGAGTCATCAGCTCAGAGCAATAATAGACGAGCTCATTCTCAGGCCGATCTCCATTACTACACAGCGCTGGAGATCCAGTGAGAGAGCGCGTTTGAAGAGTTTGAGTTAATAACATCACTACTGCGAGATCTAGTGGAAGCGAATTCTGTTATAAAGCACAGATATCACATGGAGACCCCGAGAAACATTGAGCCATGAGTGAAGGTTTCAGTCACAAATCACCAACATTCACCATGATTTACTGTAGTAATGCCACATTGCATTCTGGGAGAAATAGTTGCATGTTTATACAACATTTTGAGAGTGAAATTCAAGCACTTTAAAGGGATAGTTCACTTTAATATGTAAATTCTGTCCTCCTTTACTCACCCTCAAGTTGTTTCAAACCTGTGTGAATTTCTTTCTTCAGCTGAACTCAAGGGAAGATATTTTGAAGAATGTCAGTAACCAAATGTTAACTGGAGCCATTGACTTCTATAGTAGAAAAAATACTATGGAAGTCAATGGCTCCAGTTAGCTGATTGGTTACTGACATTCTTCAAAATATCTTCCCTTGAGTTCAGCTGAAGAAAGAAATTCACACAGGTTTGAAACAACTTGAGGGTGAGTAAAGGATGACAGAATTTACATATTAAAGTGAACTATCCCTTTAAGGGCTTCACACTTACTCCAGAACTTAAATATTATCCAATTTTAATGTTCATTATTTTGAACACGATGACTTGTAAAACCTAAAGTTTAAAGGTGTAGGAAAACAAACACTCTGTGGCTAACAAGCACTTTTAGTCACAAAGTCTCATTAAAAACAATAACTTTTCTTAAAGAAAGCAGAAAAAAAGTCCTTTTATAATCATTGAAGCTGTCGGTCAGTTCGGTGTGAGACTACAGAAGAACAACGGTACATTTAATAGTAGTAGGATATTTACATTTTCCCAATAAAAATTAGGTTTTTGCACATTGCTGTTGTTAATAAAAGTACATTTTATCTGCATAGCAATTCAAGCTCTGCGCGTCACTGTTAAATTTCCAATAAACAAACATGTTATATTATTAGTACCTGCACTTATGTAAAACAATAGTCATTTTATGTTTAAATGAACTTTCCTCCAGCGCCACTGCTCTCAAATGTTCATCTGGAGCCCTGCATTATAACACTTTTCTATTCATTGAACACACCTGTAGAAAGTATAATGCATTAAAAACACATGACAAACTACCAGATCTCATAAGGAATCTGCAAATATTAATGCATTTGACTTTGATTACAATTATAGAAAAGATCTAATGCATTATAACATACATTATTCATATCTTTACAATGCATTATACAAAAAAACCAACAACGAGCTCCTATCTGTGTGTCAAAGCTTAATTGACAAACAACAACCCAAAACCAACTGAAAACACTGATACAACGTCACAACTTTGTCTAACCCGGCTTATCTAGTGGCACAAATCTAGGTTAACATTGTCGAGAAACCTGAAAGAACACAAACAAAAAAAGCCAGACCCAACATAAAGTGTAAGTAGGTTGATTGCATCAATTCAAACAAAGAGCAGCGAGCCTGCAAGCAGCCCTCGACACACAAGCAACCTATGAGAAAACGCTAGTCCATCAATTAGAAGCGTGTGATTGAGATTTAATTCAAAGCTGGAGTTTAATTGCTAATATCAGAGAGTAATTAAGCAGATAAATCATGCCTGATCTTATTGAATTATAGATTAAAACTGCATAAAGCCTCCAAATTGTACATGTCAGCTCCAACAGCACTCTTAATTAATGCACGAGTTTGCTTTAAAACGGCAAAAATAGATCAAGACCTAACTTTTATGACAGAGGCTTTTAAAGCATGAGGAACTTTAATTGTTTTATGTTGGCCAAATATAGCGCAGGATCATCGAGGATCATCTGATTTTAATAAACTGCAATTATATTATACAGTATGTATGCATGTGTGTACTGACAATCAATTAAAACAAATATTTAGACGCATTTTTCTATAATTGCACCTAACATTAATTTTGTTCATATATCTATTATATTCTAATTTGTAATTTCACATTGAATCGTTTTACTAAGTATGAATGAAGGCCAGTTTCACTGACGCACATACTGCGACCAATGTCTCTATTAAAATAATTGTTTCTCAATTTCTGCAGATAAAGAGTAATTATAGCTGTTCAACTTTACAGTGTAATAAATTAAATGTAGATTAATCCTTATTAAACCGACAAAAGTTATTTTTTGTCTCTGCTTTTTGTTTTTTGATTTCACATTAATGACACAAACTGCTGCCGGTTTATTAGGCTGTAGTCACTTTAAGAGCCGTTATGCAACTTCCACTATTATTCACACACTCTTTCACTAATTAAACTAAAATATTGCGTTGGAATTCGAACTCATCGCCCCCCTCCTTTGATCTGATTGGCCATCACATTCATCTTGACATTGACGAGCAATGTTAAACCCCTGAGACAGTAAGCCTTTGAACTGATTGGCTGATTTGATCTTTGATCGTATTGGCTGATTTGATCTTATTTGATCTTATTGGTTGATTTGATCTTCTTTGACATTAGCATTGATGAGCGATGTTAGACCTCTGAGACAGTGAGCCCCGCCTCCTTTGATCTGATTGGCCATCTCATTCATTTTGACATTGACGAGAGTATTTAGACCGTTGAGTGTAAGCCCCGCCTCCTTTGATCTGACTGGCCATCTCATTCATTTTGACATTGACGAGAGTATTTAGACCGTTGAGTGTAAGCCCCGCCTCCTTTGATCTGATTGGCCATCTCATTTATTTTGACATTGACGAGAGTAGTTAGACCGTTGAGAGTGTAAGCCCCGCCTCCTTTGATCTGATTGCTATTGACGAGAGTAGTTAGACCTTTGAGAGTGTAAGCCCCGCCTCCTTTGATCTGATTGGCCATCTCATTCATTTTGACATTGATGAGAGAAGTTAGACCGTTGAGAGTGTAAGCCCCGCCTCCTTTGATCTGATTGCTATTGACGAGAGTAGTTAGACCATTGAGAGTGTAAGCCACGCCTCCTTTGATCTGATTTGCCATCTCATTCATTTTGACAATGAGAGTTGTTAGACCGTTGAGAGTGTAAGCCCCGCCTCCTTTGATCTGATTGGCTTTGACGAGCGATGTTAGACCGCCGAGACATACCAAACAACAAAAAAAGCTAAACTTTTACAACTTTTTGTCCTTGTAAACAGAGCAGTGAGTAATGGAGTGCAGCAGAGCAGCATCAAAAACATCAAATAATGGGGGGACATCAATGTCTATGAACCTCACGGCCCGGAACACAAGGGCGAGTAAAAGATGCCAAGCATGCATGGGACAACTTACACAACTCAGTGTATCACTAATGTCCAAAACCTGGCAGAACAGGAGGAGGGAAAGAGGAGAGCAGGTCCGGCCCGCCTCTGTACGCCGTGGGCGAGCGGCTTTCTGCCTCAGCCATTGGCTGCAGTTAAATTGAAATATTTCGCAGCGTGTGTCAGAAGCATGCAGAATGGTAATTATGACAGATCTGATTAAGCGGGCGAGTCGGGGGCCGGGCGAGGCGGCTCCGGGCTGCAGGTGCGACCTTGTGCATTCCTGCGTGTGTAAATAAAATTAATTACAAGCATGGGGGCGCGCGGCGCGTGACATCGCTACGTGCGGGGAGTCCCACGGGGGGGACCCTAATGGAATATTTTCCCGGAGTCTAATAATACAGTTGGTATTGACTTGAGGTAATTAGGGGGATCATTAAAGCCGCTTTTCCCGGCGTATTTGCCTGCCTGATCAGATTAGCGGGAATGGGCCTCAGAACAAGCCCTGTGTGGTCTGACAGAGGAGAACGCGAGAAACCGGGCCACCTCTAACACTACCTTACATGCAGAGGAGAGCGAGAGAGGGAGAGAAAACAGATGGAGAACAAGCAAGAGAAAGACAAGATGTTGGTCACTGCTACAGGAACAAGAAGCCAATCCGTTAAACGACAAGGAAAGGGGTCCGTTTGGAAGAGAGTGCTGCCTTTCGTGCGATAAATCAGTCACGAAATTAATTTCCCAGACATCTGGGTCTCTGGTTCACGAATATTGTGTCTTTAATAATACAGGGGAACTGCAGCTGTTTCCCAGGCAACCTAATAACCAGGCAGCCAGATAAATAAATAAATCAATTAATAAACAGTCATGGCCCTATTTCCGCTCTCCGAGGCCCGGCGCTCCCATCTGCCTCACACACGCCCCTGGGACGCGGCGAATTCATAACCGTAAACAAACAACTCTTCGAAATGAAGCACAATAATGAAAAATATACATTCTGTGTAAAATTATAGGGGACGCCAGAATAGGAAGAGGGAGGACTGAGCTTCCCTATAGGAGTGTAATTTAATTTGCATCCGGCTTTGGGTTCTCGTGCCTTAATGAAAGTAAATGCAGTTTATGCGTTTAGATCTGCCCTTTCTCTCTCTTTTTTTCCCTTCTTTTGGAGTCGTAGAAACACCATCACGGATTTCTGCTATTGGAAAAAACGGGAACAGTAGCGTCTGTTGTCTCCCGTTCACAACTATAGAAGCTTAACCAACTATGACGGCTGTACAGTTTCTGAGAACATAGCCTCACTTCACCAGACAAAAACATCTGAGGGACACGCCCCTGAGTGCAAGATGATGTCATCAATATATTCTCAGTCGTTTTCCTGGAAGAGAAAGACTGATGCTTTCATTCAGACTGCAGGTTAGCCAATGACCAGTGCAATACCCAATACAATTTCATGAGAGCAAATTAATAAAATTAATAATAAAACATGTAATACATTTATTTATTATGATGAAACAAATGCAGATAATGTATAATTTTTATTATTATTTTAGATTAAAAAAATTGGGTGATTAATATGCCTGGTTGAAAAAGTATGTGTATATATATATATATATATATATATATATATATATATATATATATATATATATATATATATATATATATATATATATATATATATATATATATATATATATATATATATATATATATATATATATATATATATATATATATATACACACATACACACACACAAATTAAATTAAAACAAATACTATTTAATTCTAGTCAATAAAATAAAATCTCCTGCTAAAATTGTATAAATGCTTACTTTATAATTTTTTTTTAATAAAATGTATAAATATCCATTTACAAGACATTTAATTGAAAACAGGAAATGGAAGATAATGTCAAATAAATAAATACATTATATTTTAGACATTATTTTACATTTATCTTTATTTATTTAATTTATTAAATATTTTAGCAATTTTATAACTGTAAACATAAATAAATACATTTGCTCAAATAAAAAAAAAAAGTATATTTAAAAATGTGTCATCATTTGAATGTTTATTAAATGCTGGGGTTATGATGTTGGCAAGGCCGTGAAAACAGCACGAGGGGAACATCCCAAATCTGTTCAATCAATCAATGAGGCGTGGTCATAAATCTGCAAATGGACGGTATATCGGTCAGCCACCAGCTGAAATTACAATTGCAATTTTGTATTGATATACACTGTCTATCCTGCACATTTTAATATCTCTCTCCATCTCACTCACTTTTCCCCGAACCACTGTTGCCCCCCAGAGAGCAGCGAGCCAGGCGCTCAGTGACAGATGGCACAGCCTCCTCTACCCCCCTACACACACACACACCGGCCTATCGCCTGCCCCCCTGTACTGCGGCAGATCACTGACATTCTGTCTCATTAGAGCCCTGCTAATTACCACAGCCTCTTCCAGGAGAGAGAGAGAGAGAGAGAGAGAGAGAGAGAGAGAGAGAGAGAGAGAGAGAGAGAGAGAGAGAGAGAGAGAGAGAGAGAGAGAGAGAGAGAGAGAGAGAGAGAGAGAGAGAGAGAGAGAGAGAGAGAGAGAGAGAGAGAGAGAGAGAGAGAGAGAGAGAGAGAGAGAGAGAGAGAGAGAGAGGTCACTAAGGGAATGGCTCTGGGTTCTAAAGGGCTTGTCATCTGACAACAGGGGCCGCGATTGTGTTCGCCATCACAGGGTGTCAACTCCCAGAATGCCCTTCTCCTCTAATTCTTGCCAGTTCAGCGCTGTCATGTCTGCATTAGCCGTGTTTGCCAAGTCATACGTCACTATTACTACTGCTCACGGTGAGAGTTCAGGACTTTAAAGGGGTGGTTCTGTGGGGTTTTTTCTAGGCTTGGTTGTGTTTATGGGGTGCAGTATAACATGTCTTAATACTTCTTTTTTTTGTGTGTCTAAAATGCCGTATTTTTCTTATATTTGCCCTTTATAATTCCACACCGCTGTCTCCACTGTGCTTTGAACGGCTCGTTTGCTTCCTGCTTCTATGAAGCCCATCCCTCCGAAAAACACAATGGTCTTAGATTAGTTAGATGGCCAAATGTAGTCTCCTGTATTTTTATTGGCTGAAGTGCCAAGCACAGGTTGCCAGAAATGCCACGCCCCTTCCCATTACAGGCTGAAGTCACATCTGCGGAGACTAGCGAGGGTTTATGATGTCACCAACCAGGAAAAAGCTTGTTGTAGTCCAAACCGGCCATTTTTGTAGGCAATAAACTGCCATAACTTTAAAAGACAATATCTCTGTTTGCATTGAACTTTCAGCACTGTAACTTTGCAGATACTGTTTATGCTAAAGCAGCGACATTACAAACTAACTACAGTTAAAAAAGTCAAACGCATGCAACCACACCTTTAAGAAACCTCTAAACCAACGTATTCAAGTCAGAATGAAACCAACAGTGCCCTCATCTACGTAACACTCGTTCCTGGTCTTACTGTCAATGATTCATCAATGCATGTTATTCCTAATTATATACTACATATTCTTAGTCATCATTTTTCATCGAATGTAAATTCACTTTCTCCATCTTACATTGCCACATTCAAAAGTTTTTGCAAGAAATTGCTGCTTTTATTCAGCGAAGATGCATTAAATTGATCAAAAATAACAGTAAAGAAGACATTTATAATGTAACGAAAGATATAAAATCCTTAAAAATAAAACGCATCTCGATTTCCACAAAATATGACTGTTCAACATTGATAACCAAATGTGTGTTGAGCATCAGATCCTCATATGAGAGTGATTAGTGAAGGATCATGTGACACTGAAGACTGGAGTAATGATGATAAAAATTTAGCTTTGATCACAGAAATAAATTACATTTTACAGTATATTTATATAGAATATAGTTCTTTTAAATAGTAAAAATATTTAAGAACGTTACTGTTTTTTTAAACAAATAAACCATGAGACATTAAAAACAAAATAAAAAGTCGTACCAACCACAAACTTTTCAACAACACTCTCAGAAATGTATTGGATTATATATAAAATATAAAAATGACACTTGGACAACAGTGTTGGAGAATTCATAAATATAAAAATGACACTTGGACAACAGTGTTGGAGAATTCACCACTACTCCTGCGTTCACC